>NW_017306270.1:4967522-4991962 GCF_000935625.1 Nanorana parkeri | reverse complement strand
CTCCCTGCCGCCCCAATTATTTTTTAATAATTTGTTTCTTATTATTTTTTACTTTTTAATCACCCTTTTATTTAATTATTTCATATTATTTTTTTTAATTGTTATTTATTTAATTTTTTTTAAAGGAGAACTATGGGGTCAGTGTTTTTCCCCATAGTTCTCCTTGGGGTAACGGGAGGACACAAACTAGCGGCTTCCTGTTACCCTAAGCTCAGTATACCGTGAGCTACAGCCGCACCTGGAGCGGATCCCGACTTAGATGACGGGATCCGCCCAGCTGCGTGAGTGACAGCTGGCTCTGCTTATCTAGAGAGCAGAAAGCCGTGACAGGATCGAGAGGTGAGGGAACCCGGTATGTGTTCCCTCACCTCCCGATCTACTGAGCCGACCTGTGACAGTCACATTGTCACAGGTCGGCTTAGAACTATGAGGTGAGTGGAAATCACTCATGTCATAGTTCTCCTTTTAAATCAATTTAATTTTTTTTCACCTAACTTTATTGCTATCACACAGGAAAAAACAATCACCTGTGTGATAGCAATTGGAGGTGACAGGTTCTCTTTATTGACCCGGTCACCTCCAATACAGGAGTTCTAGCACAGCACTGTGCTGGAACTCCTGTGACAGGTGAGAGAGGAAGAGCACGGCACAGCACAGCACGGCACAGCGCAGCACGGCACAGCTCTCCCCTCTCACTGTATACAGTCTACACGGAGCGGCAGGGTTACTTATAACCCTGCCGCTCTGATCACTGCAGTGAGAGACTCGGGACTCGGCGGCGGAGGACGGAACCAAAGGAGAAAGGTAAGTGCAGGGGGAGGGGAGGATGGACGGACGGACCGGCTGCACACTGTTTACATGTGATCTCAGCGACATCGCTGAGTTCACATGTAAACGAAAAATCGGCTGCCTCACTCTACATTTAGTCCTGCTTGTACAAAGGAGGACTGAATGTAGAGAGGGCAACTTCCCCACAAGGACACCGCTGCCGCCCCTCTGCGCCCCGCCGCCCCGAGACCGGGCCTCGGTGGCCTTGTGGGGAATCTGGGCCTGCCTGTATAGCAGTCAGAGAGGCAACGTTTTAAATGTAGGTTATTTTAGCCTTTCCTTCTACTTTAAAATAGAACACAGGCAAATAACATCTCACCCCTTGCAGAGGGGCTACCCCGTACTAATACCTACGCCGGCAAAAAATGTGTTTTGTTTCTATTCGTCAAGCAAATTAATTATTTTTGTCATATTCGTTATGTTAGAATGATTTGTTATTTCTGCAAAATTAGTTATTTGTTATACTCGCCTGAACCACATACCCAGCTTGCTCTCAGACCGGACCCTTCAGCCTCTCTCCTCCTCCACTCTAGCGGTCTATGGTCCTGTAAGTCATCACTTTCTATACACTGGCTGGGATTTATCAAAACTGGAGCAGACAAAATCTGGAGCAGTTGCCTATGGCAACCAATCAGCGTCTCTTTTCAGTTTGTTCAGTTAAGCGTTGAAAATGAAAGGTGAATGCTGATTGGTTACCATGCACAGCAGCTCCAAATTGTGTCTGCTCCAGTTTTGATAAATTCCCCTCAGTGTATAGAACGTGAGGATGCTGAGAGACATTCCATTGCTGCAGTGTAGGAGAAGACAGGCTGCAGGGAGCAGTCTAGGAACCAGCCGGGATTGTGCTACGGTTCAGGTGAGTATAACATTGTTATTTTAGCTCCCTAGGCAAAATGAGCACTTAAGCCTTGCAGTGAGGGGGTAGCTCACTGCAAGGGTTAAGATTTTAAGTGCTCAGAGTTCTGTTTTAAAGTGACCCTCAGCTCTTCTTAAAAATACATTCATGTACCTTCACTATTAATAAAAATGTATCTTATTTGTGTGTCACTCGGCTGTAGATCCTCCAATAATCTCTGAATTGGTGCTGACACTGTCCTTCCTTCTGGAGGGTGGCTACTTTTGTTCCCCATGGTCCCTTTGTGTAGCCACTTTCAGACAGCCATGACCCAGTGCAGGTCGGTGATAGCTGTCCGGACAGAACCACCACTTGATCTGTGTTCTAGACTGTGGTCCGCCATTTAGGGACCCCTGCTCTAGCTGAATCTCTAGACTCTAGCGTTCACAATATACACTGAGTTGCCAGATTATTATGACCACCCCATCAGTACTTCGTTGGGCCACGAGATGACTCCACGAGATGACTTCGTTGGGCCGCCTCGCGACTCCACGAGATGTTGGAAGGTGATGTGAGGAATCTGACACTGCACTGTTGCCCTTCTGTTGTCTTGTACCAGTCTTGCCACTCTCCGTTCTGCCCTAACATTGACTAGTCGCTGACGGCCACAATTCGCACGATCAGACCCAGATTTTCCGCTGACAGTCCAGTCTTTAAACACTTTGTTAAATTGATGGTGTTGCTGGAATAAACACAAAAAGCAGGCAAATAATACTTCCATTTCTTATCTCCCGTGCTTTTAAAATTTGCTGTATTGAAGAGATAACACTGTCAGAAAAATCTGTCGAATCCAATACTTCTGGTCAATTTTCCCTCTGTGTCCCCTGCTACACTCAGTGGTTCAGTCCACTGGCCCCAGTGACCAGAGACCAACGGGAGGAACCACAGAGCACAGCAGGGAACTGGGTATCCCACACGGAACTGTCAGACTCTTAACAGGGTTATTAACTAAAGGGTGAAGAGTTTGGAGAAGGGAACAATCTAGGCCAGAATAGCTGATTTGGAAAAATTCTCCCAATTCATAGTTCAGCTATGTTGTCCTAGATTGTTCACTTCTCTTGCCTTCTCCAAACCCTTCACCCTTTTGTGAATAACCTTGTAAATATTCCCCAGCCAGCAGTATTTCCACAATACAGTGAAGTTCAGTGGCTTGGGTGGTAGTGGGTAGTACTGAAGTAGATCTAAACCCAATAACATAAATCTTGTATAACCTTTTGATATGTTTGTGCAACTTCAAAAGTAGTTTTCAAGCTTTTTAAATCTGCAGCTTGTTTTTTTTAAATAACCCAGCTGATCCTGCCACGAAGGTCCTTGTGCAGGTACTGGGGTGACAACTATTGTTACTATCAGGTTAGGTTCACACCGGCACTACACTGCACGACACCCGGGATGCGTGTCCTGGGATCACGCGGTTCTGCACAATGCAGGCAGCCATTGCCGCGCGGCCCCATTGATTTCAATGGGGTGAGATTCACGTGGCAAACGCAGAAAAAAATGTACAAGTACCTTTTTTTTGCGATACACAACGCGTGGCTGTTTTAGCGTGTTCGGAAGCACGGGCGGAATCTTCGCGATCCGCTCGGCGCGACTGGGGTGCCATTAAAAAACAATGGCACCCACAGCGCGATTGGTTCACACCTTGGTGACTTCTGACCGCACGGCACCGTGCACGATTGCCACGCGGTGAGGTGTTGCCTAGGTGTGAACCTAGCCTCGAGGAAGCTGGTCCAAAGCAATGATATGTAGCCGAAGCTAAAGACCGTGCTTGCAAACAGGAAATAGCTGAAAAGAGGTGGAGGGGATCAGCAACACTGAGATACAACACAGGATACAAAAAGGGGGAAAACATTATAAAAGGAAAACATAATTGTTACACAGTGTGCAGAGTAAATGAAGGGACTCTGTAACTAAAGCCAAGGAGCATAAGAAATTCCTATGCTCCTTGGTTCCATCTAGTGGTGTGAATGCAAATGGCTTTCGTCCAGCTATATGCTGGTTATACATCAGTCCCAAAGTGTCATCCATCCAGTAAGGGATTACATCTACTTTAATTTTCTTCTTTGGCTGGGCTTTTGAAAGCTTTTAATGCATGATGTCTTCATACAGAACAAGGAGGGTGTAATTGGGCTGCTGTGAAAATACTCACTCTCCATTTCTCCAGTTTGTCTAGATTTACATGAAATGATTTGTTGCAACAAGCGGCTCTGTCTTGTAATACAACTTTCATCATGCATTGTGATACATCACCACCTAGTGGAAATTACAGAGCCCTGAACCTATGCTTTATAACAAGAATTGTTAGGAGTTATTCTTCAGTGTGCTCTAAACAGTTGGCAGAGATCAAAAAGATGTTTGTTTTGTCATATGTTACACGTGTGTGCCTATGTACTAACCTGCAGAATATTGTTATAGGGAAACCTGAACTCCTGCTTTCATGTAGGCTGTCGTCTAGATATCAGTTGACTGAAAAATCTACCTTTTTGGTCTTGAATTTCTCCTGCAAAATAGCACTTCTTGTGCCTTGTACCTCATAGCTGTGTGAGATCATCTCAGGCAGTGGCATCTCAAGGGGGGTGCGGCCCGCACCCGGGTGACGCCATTGGAGGGGTGACACCAAAATGACTGACAGTCATTTTGGTGTCACCCCCTCTAAAACTTTGTGCACTCAGTCATGGACCGAGAGCCTGACAGTGTCAGAAGAGAGGAGGGCAGTAGAAAGGTATCATGGCACACTCACAAGTCAGCATGTAAAAAAACTTGTCTCACCACTAAGGTTAATAACAGAGGTTTGGATACACGTCTTCTGCAGAAAATGTGAAAGCGAGACAGCCGTGCAAGGGCACCCCTTATAGTGCGGTCGTAACTCTAAACCATGAGAGTCCCCATGTGTCTTCTGCCCCCATGTGCTCCAGGATGGGGACTCTCATGGTTTAGAGTTAGGACCGCACTATAAGGGGTGCCTTGGCGCGGCTGTGCGGCTTTCAGATTTTCTGCAGAAGACGTGTATCCAAACCTCTGTTATTAACCTTAGTGGTGAGACAAGTTTTTTTACATGCTGACTTGTGAGTGTGCCATAATACCTTTCTACTGTTTAAAGCCCATTTCGTGTGCACCTTACTGTATAGTTGGTGAACCATTGAGTGCGTTTGTCATTTGTTTTGCCAGAAGAGAGGAGGGGACCCGGCGGCATACCTCATCCTGCCGGGTGTCCCCCTCTCTCTTGGTGATGGACGCTGGCAGGCATCAAATAGATGACCGTACGTGCGCAATGACATCATGCGCAATCGCTATGATGTCACTTCGTGGTGTCACCCAGTCTCCGCTCCGGGTGACACCCGGCCTCGGGACTCCCCTAATCTCAGGCACTGCAGCTTTGGACTGCTAGTCTCAGTTTGGTGTGAGATTTGGCGATGTCACCAGTGCTGCTTACTGTTCTCCTTGAAGATTTGCAGGGTTATTCACAAAAGGGTGAAGAGTTGGAGAAGGCAGGAGAAGGGAACAATCTAGGCCACCATAGCTTAACTGTAAAATTGAGCTGAATTGGAGAATGTTTCCAGTTCAGCTATGTTATCCTAGATTGTTCCCTTCTCCTGCCTTCTCCAAACTCTTCACCCTTTTGTGAATAACCCTGTAGGTTTTCCTTCATCCATTCTGATATCCACACCGTCATCAGGGAAGCATCTCCGATATAAGGAAGCAAAGCCTTGCTCCTTTACCAAGATGGCCAAGAACACAGTGTGGGACAAGACATAGAAAGTCAGGAATGGGGAAAATATAAACTGCAAAGAAAACCACAGCAATACTGCCGATTAGTATTATTTGCATTTTTGGGCACAATTTCTAAGATACGGGTCTTCTTTGAGTTTTCTTAGATACTAGAAGGCTGCATGTGTTATCAGAATGAGTGCACATATTTGGCAGGGCAGCAAAAAATTCACCCAAGAAAGGCTGCCCCCTCTTATTCTTGGCTCCAAGAGCTATCCTCTGATGTATTTGGTACAGCTAATTAATGGGACAGATATATATCTAATATACAGTAGGTAAGCTTCCAGATTCATAATAACTTAAGAGTGAATGTTCCAATTCAAAGTACACCCAGTAATGACTTGTTCTCTTTAAAGCAAACCAGTACTTCTCTAATAAGAACTAATGCAGACACCGTAAAGTAGGCACCACAAGGTACTCGCTCATACCTTGTAAGTGGCAACCACCTTCCTGATCCCCCACAGGAGCCCACATGTAAGGCTGGGCACACACCTTACAACCATCGCAAGACTTTTGTCTTGCGATGGTTGTAAGGTACTTAAAAAAACGTACGATCTGCCTACGTTGCATAGGCAGATCGTACTTGCGATGATCGCAAGCCACGCCCCCTGAGGGGCGGGCTTCCGATGACCGCAATGCCGAACGGGCAGTGTGCGCTTGCGCACACCGGCCCGTATGGTTGTTATCGTACGGACATGCCACAAACCCACCGAACATCGTACGATGCTCGGCGGGTTTTCGAACATGTCCGTAAGTTTAAAGTCGTGCCACCTTACAGTAGTAGAGGTCGCACGGCTTCCACACACCTTACGATAATCGTACGATCGCGGGATTTCCCGCGATTATCGTACGATTATCGTAAGGTGTGTGGGGACCTTAAAACCCAATTTCCAGCTATGAGGTGTGGCAACACACTTTCCCTGCATCCAACAATGCTGTGCTAGTCACCTAAGTGGCCAATCATCAGGCCCTGACAGTGTCAGATGATAGGTGTGCTTGTACACATGCGAGTACTGACTTTCAGAAAGTCAATATTTGCATAAGGGTTTTCAAGGGGCTCTGCCTGTATATTAGGGAGGTGGGCAATGCTCAGAAGGTAAGAGCAGAACCTTCCAGTATCTGCTGTACTGCAGCTCTGTTCATTTAATTCTAGCAGAATACAGGTTTTCTTTAAATATCTTCTAATATTTTAATACCCATTTTTACATATTCATCCGTTACTGTTATTAAAACCCATTTACATAATCTGGTTTAAAGAATTTATGAAGTTTGTGTTTAGTGACCCGTTAGACTTGAGAAGAGTTGCGAGAGAGGCTGGCATCTCTGACACTCAGCCAGCAGCCCAAACCTTAAGCACCCTTTTAAAGAGGAAGCTATAGGAAAGCTGATCTCTAGTACTCAGCTGAAATACTGTTGGCAAAGATCTGGCTGATAGCGTAGCCTTGAGACAGACAAACAGAGTGCCAGTGACTTGACACCTCTGCGCCCCCAGGGAGAAGCTACTGTTCTGGCAATTCACCAAATGAGTTTGTGTGGAACTTATAAACAGAAGGGGCATCTCTCCCCATGAGAAGTGTGCAAACAAGTGCAGGTCGTGCCTATATGCACATGTAACTCTAGTCCTAATGTGGCAGCCTAATAGACATAACACTAATTTATTTTGGATCACAGCAGAAAGGTGTACATTTCCCATACGGACATTCTGAGCTCTATCTATCCATACTGCTGGATGGGAATACCTACACTCTATGCTAACAATTAATGAGGCTCTCAAGGAAGATCTGCAGGCCATCTGGCTCTATATATTTGTTTCCCGTGTGAACTTGTCACCATAGATCAGCCTCCTTCACTAATTCAGTAACAGTTTAACATGCCTATGGATGGTGTTGGGTGGCAGCAGACTTTTTTTTTACAGATAAGTGATATTAAAAAGGAACTTTGCTTGGTTTTAGATGCACCTAAAATCACAACATAAGTTAAGTTGATATTCAGAAGAAACAAAAACTCTTCCTTTAAGAAATAAAGCCACTTTATGCTATGGGTGTGGAACATTTATTTTGATTTATTACAGGTATTTATATAGCGCCGACAATTTACGCAGCGTTTTTTACATAGCGTACATTCACATCAGTCCCTGCCCTCATGGAGCTTACAATCTAAGGTCCCTATATCCCATGCATACATACAGGGCCGTATTAGACCGGAGCCAATTTACCTTCCAGCATGTCTTTGGAGTGTGGAAGGAAACCGGAGTACCTGGAGGAAACCCACGCCAGCACAGGGAGAACATGCAAACTCCTTGCAGATAGTGACCTAGCTGGGATTCGAACCAGGGTGCGTTTTAATGGATAGCATGCAACCCTCTACACCTTGCCTATGTCCCTCTGCCAGTTTATTAATAAGGTTTCACACCACTCGGCAAGCCATTAAGATAATTGTGAACCCAGTCACTGTTGAATGATCTATAACATGTCAATATAGTTTCAAATGACATTTTCAGAATTTTAAACCTCAGCTTTGAATAACATAATACCTGGTGATCCTGCCATGAAGGTCCTTTTTTCAGGTAGTCCTTGAGATAGGCTAACAACTCTCTGTCCCTGTGTCCCAGTTTTTCTCTTCTGTTGTCACCCTGTTACATGCTCTCCCAGCAGAGACTACAAGCAGCTACTGTATGTGGCTGCATATTGCATCGGCATGTTCCACTGTTGTCACCATCCAGAAACTTGTCCTGAGAAATTAAATTGCTCATGCATTTAGACAGGAGGTCCCTAGAAAAAAATGTTCCTTACATTGGTGGTCAGTGAAAAGAGTACACCTTATATTGGTGGTCAGTGGAAAGAATACTCCTTACATTGGTGGTCAGTGGAAAGAATGCTTCTTACATTGGTGGTCATTGGAAAGAATGCTTCTTACATTGGTGGTCATTGGAAAGAATGCTCCTTACATTGGTGGTCAGTGGAAAGAATGCTCCTTACATTGGTGGTCATTGGAAAGAATGCTTCTTACATTGGTGGTCATTGGAAAGAATGCTCCTTACATTGGTGGTCAGTCCAAATAATGTTCTTTAGATTGGTGGTCCATGGAGAGAATGCTCTTTGCATCGGTGGACAGTGGCTAGAATGTCTCTTCCATTGGTGGCTAGTAGAGATAATTATTTTTACATTGGTGGTCAGTGGAAGGAATGCTCTTTACCTTTTGTGGTCAGTGTGTGTGTTTAGTGGAAAGCATTCTCCTAATATTGGAGGTCAGAGGAATGAATGCCACATTACATTTGGTGGTCACAATCGTGTGCCATCAATAGCAGAACAATGTAGACTCTGCCAGGTGAGAGATATGGCCACCACTACTTATTGCTCCTCTATCAATCTTTGAAGAAACCCTGGGGTTGTGCAGAACCCTTTTTGTTAAAAGCAGTAATTCTGTATATTGCTTCTGTTTTATATGCATTAAAGCGTATTTAAAGAGAAAACATTGCTGTTAGTGATGAAGGATCAGAACCCCTGTCACGTTTTAAGTTCTGTCTGCGTTGCCACTAGAGACATTTGCCTATTTAGTTTTGCCAAGTGACCATTGTCACTGGGACTAAGAAGGGAATTTGCCTTATTTTGAGGTGACTTCCTCTTCCTGTTGTGTCTACAGGACATGAGTAAAATGAATGATTTTGAATGAGCAACACAATGCAGAAGAGAAAATGACAGAGATTTAACCATTTCCTACTCTATCCAAAATGTTAAAAAAAGTTTTGGCTTGTAATATACTTTAATAATACAGCATCAAACACATAATAGCAAATCCGTTGAAGTTAATTGCAGAATAACAGGCACTAAATGCTGATCTTTCTATCTGAACTTGCTAAGTGTCTGGTTTTTCTGGTCCCCTAGCTTTAATACTTTGACTTGCTTACCCAGCACTTGCATGCAGGTTTGACTTCACTGGCTACATACTTCCTGATCTGGAAATCAATGATCTGCATGCCAGCCACACTAGCATTCTTCCAAGCTGCATTTGGCAGCGGCAGCCAATGTTAGTCAAGGCCTAATGCTTTCCAGTATAAATTGCAACTGTAGTAAATTTAGAAAGCCATGCCAGCTTGCATTAACTTTAATTTAGAGAAGAACCCCAGGCAAATAATATATGAACCCTTGCAGTGGGGCTGCCTCTGCACTACAAGTGTTAGGTACTCGTTTTGCCTAGGGAGCTAAAATAACAGAGATATACTTACCTGAACTTGCTCTTAGACCGGACCCTTCAGTCTCACCCCCCCCTTCGTTCCAGTGGTCTAAGGTCCTATGAGTCATCCCGTCCTACACAGTGCATAGGATGTGAGGACGCTGAAGGACATACCATCGCTGGAGCCAGGATCATGGTTAGGGTGAGTATATCTTAGCTCCTTAGGCAAAACAAGCACTTAACCCTTGCAGTGTGAGGCAGCCCCAGTGCAAGGGTTCAGATTTTATATGCCTGAAGTTCTTCTTTATTAAAAAGATGTTACATGATACAATGCTTGATCACGTGCTGCTGTGCATGGACTAGGCTGCGGTGGGCTCAATTCTTGAACCAGGGAACACACTGCTCTCGCTTTTTACTGGCACAGATTTCAAGGCATGCAGAAGAAATAATTGTATCAACTATGAGGAGGTGAAGATGAATGCCAAGGTGAAGCTTTGAGCCATCCGGCAATTGGGTTGAGTCCACTGATTGGCTTTAAAAGCTCCATTTTTCTATCTGCCTGGAGTGTGTCTTTAATGAATAGAGTGAGGCAGCATCGCTTCTGTCTAATAAGGCAGTCATTAAATCAGCAGTTAACACCAGAAAAGCGACGGAGAAAAAGAACATCATTTATGATTCATAAACCATTCAGCACCACTGTATTCTTTATATTCCTATATTCCCCAAATCTGTAAATTGTGTATTTCTCTAATACAGTGCTCATTTGGCTGAACGGAACGTTATGGTGTGTTCATTATCTCGGCGTAATGAGCACAGTATAAGCAGTATAATCACACGGTTTAAGAGCCTTTTGTAAATTGTGTCAGAAGGAAACAAATATGCAAAATACTGTACATGCATCATTACATAATAGAGGAAATGGGATAATACATTACTGGTTGGGATTTCAGGGCTTAGGGGGGTGCAGGTGGGCGGCAAGACAGAAACAGTTTCTGGTGAATGAGTGGGAGGGGGTTGTAACCTAAAGTAAACCAGTATGAAACATATAACCGGTTCAGGGATGGTGTTTTTGTTTACTTACACCTATTAATTACATGGGATCAATGGCTGAATACAGGGGCACTGACTAATGCTGAACAATTGGCAGCAAGATCCTGTGTAAAACCTTGTCTGTACTGCATCTAAACTCATACAGGCATACATTTATGTCTGAGTTGAGATGTGTTCATTCAACTAAACCAGATGGGCAAGTTGACTGGTTCTCCTTTAAAGAGGAACTTCACTCCCCATGGTGTTATTTTTTTTTTCAACCCCCACTTACCTTGTGCTCTGGGTTAAACTCAAATAGCATACTCACCCACCCAGCGAATCAGCATTGTTGTGATCTGGCCAATCCCCCACCGCATGCCCTGTCCCAAGCCTCCATCTTTCTTTCTGATGTCATTGGGAACGGCTGTATCTTCTGGGTTCTTGCACCCAACCCTCAAAGACATCCAGTGTTGTCCTGTTGTGATCCGCCAATCCTCCACCACACGCCCACTCCCAAGCCACCAACCTTCTTTCTGATGTCATTGAGAACAGCTGTATCTTCTGAATTTTTGCAGCTGGCCCCCCATTGACATCCTTCCTTCTCCAGCTGTTCTCTGTAAGCTTAAAAATTCCAGGATATCTGATGTGGATTTCCCAGGACGATGCTGATGCACAATATATGTCATTCTTGCCCAGGTGTAGTGGAAAGTAGGGGGCGTTCTGCAGTAAGGGATTAAACTAAAAAGGTATTTTAAAAAAAAAAGCGCTTTTTAGGTTGCAAAGGGGAGGGTTACAATGAGGCAAAGTGCTTTTTTAGAGTGACGGTCTTGTTAAAGGGTAAT
Organism: Nanorana parkeri; assembly: GCF_000935625.1. Classification (NCBI taxonomy): domain Eukaryota; kingdom Metazoa; phylum Chordata; class Amphibia; order Anura; family Dicroglossidae; genus Nanorana; species Nanorana parkeri. Next base: position 4,980,430 of record NW_017306270.1, on the reverse strand, counting down.
TCCACTTTCCCAGGTGAATATGGGAAAATGGAATTGCCCCCTCCAATCTGGCTCACTCTCCTTCGCCTGCTATACTTGCCTTTGGGCGAATGCTCCTTCCCCTTCGCTGGTTTGCTCTGGATTTAGAATTTTGTTCACAAATGGTGAGCACTCATTGGTCAGTGCGGTCAACTGACTGTGCTGACCAGTGAGAAGCACTTCTCATTGGTCAGCACGGTCAGAGGCACTTCTCATTGACCAATGAGTGCTCGATATTTGCATGCAAAATTAAAAATCCAGAGCACACCGATGGAGGGAAAGGAGCTTTGCCCAAAGGCAAGTATAGCAGGGGAAGGAGAGTGAGCCAGATTGGATTTATAATGTGGTGTCAGGGAAAGTGGAATTACCCTTTAACGCTATCCTAAAAAGCAAATGTCTGGAGTTGAGTTATCTAGTTCCAGCAGGAGGACCCAGTTTGCTCCCAGTAATAAAGGTCATCAGGACAAATAGTGAAGATTAATCTCACCAGACCAGAGGGGCAATATAACCCGGACAGAAGCTCTAACGATTCCATGCGCTATCATAAACTAAAAGTTTTGTCCAGAAATACACGTTGCGATGCGGCCTCGTTTTTCCTCTTCTACCCTCACAGGTTACATTTACAAAGCTTCTTTCAGAGTTTACTGAGTCAGGTGTATTTTTTGATGACATCGACATTTAGTGCCTTTTTTTTTATTCATCGCCTGCTATAAACCGGTTGCGATTTATTTACATAATGTTTGCCAGGAAGCTGTGCGTCTGTTTGTCGCCCTGTTTACATGCTGCATGAATTGTTTATTATCTGTGTATACATAATGATGTATTTATGACTTCTATCATGAATTGAATACAAAACTCTTTTACTATCACTGCGGCTCTACCTTGTCTCTCACTTTGCTTCAGATGCTTCTATCTCGTTTGGACCCTTTATATTAAAATTATATATGCTGAAAACGTTTCCATTTGTGAATTGATTGGCTGTGTTTTACTGCATATATAATATCTATTTAAAACGTATAGTTTGTTGAGGAATGCAAATTATCGCGCATCGAATGTCAAATAAACAATTATGTCACCGTGCATGCAGAGATCAGCGTTTACAATATGGCCACTGAGGGGTGAAGTGAATAAAATTAGGGCTGTGGAAATTAAAGATTAATTTCTCGATTAATCGTTAAACTTTTTGATCGATTAAAATTATTTTGCTCGCTAATGAAAACACTCACCTCTCCGCCGGCTTCCGGGAGTCCTGTTGGCGATCCGGTGACGTCACGGATATCGACCTCACCGAAACTTTCTGCATGAGTGCCAGCCAAGGCATTGACCTATACACATACAGCACAGCAATGAAGTAATAAAATGAACTAGGATCACACTAATCCAGCACGCTATTATTCTGAGTTGCCCCACTGAAGCGTCGGCCATATTGAGTGGGGCACGTGAGATTAATAACGTGCTGGATTTGTGTGATCCTAGTTCATTTTATTACTTCATTGCTGTGCTGTATGTGTATAGGCCAATGTAGTTGGATCTGTATGTGCGTTATAATTAATCGAAATTAATCGATTAAAATGTTTTTTTTCAATTAATCGAACACCAAAATTTTAATCATTACCAGCCCTAAATAAAATTGAATATATTGTTACAATGGTACCTGGAAGTCGGCGGGATATATTGGGCAGCAAGTGAACATTTTGTCCCTGAAGTTGATGTGTTGGAAGGGGAGCTGGATTGCTCAACAAAGCCACAGAGGCGTGGCCTCGGGGCGGCAAGGAGTAGAGGCCGCAGGGCAAGTAGTTTTTTTACTACATTTAGTCCTGCTTTGGGCAAACAGGGATAAATGTAGAGTGGGGAAGCCAGCGCTAGTTTAGTACAAGTGATCCCGGCGATGCCGCAGAGATCACTTGTAATAAGCCTGTAGGTCCGTGTGCCCCCATCTCCGGCTGCCTCTCTCCCAGCTGGCTGCCTCCCTCTTCACCATGGCTTTTGGGGTCCCCTGCTCTTTTGGGGGACCCGGGACCACGGCAGAGTAGTTCAGGATGGAGAACGGGGAGCGGAGAATGGAGTAAACACTGAGACGGGAGAGATGCACTCACTGTCTTGCCTGCAGGGGATCCTGTGCAAACCCAAAACATTGCACTTGTGTCATATGTCGCATCCACGTCAATAAAGACGCATCATATCTGTAATTGGAGTGCCAGTGTTCCATTTATACCTTCTGCGTGTAACAGTGCCATCCGTCAACCACTGCTGCACCCACTTGCTCGTTTTTTGATTAAGCGGTCAGACGTGCGATGGGATTATGAACTCCCTCTGATCAGATGTGATACTTACACTGAGCCAAGCTGAACCAGTGTAAGTATCCATCATTCCTGGAGTTTAGCTTTAAATCTGAACTCCGAAATAATCAAATATTGACTAAAAACAAAATGGATGTGTATTCTTACAGGAATCTTGGTGTATTTCTTGTGTATTTCTTCCAGATCTGTGCAGTAATCCAGTGTGATCCTTTTCCTGTGTGTAGGAACTTCCTGTAATAAAGACCGGTCACTGCCGCTCTCTCCTTGTGCAGGGTGACTGGTCTTGTCTCTGCCCCTCCTGTAGTTTTCTGCAGGGTGAGCCTGCTTGGTCCCTACTACAGCTCTGCTCTCTGCGCAGACTATTTGCAGCACAGTGATGATGTCTCTGCTACTTTACAAGGTAATACCTGGGTTTATAAAGACATTTGGTACACATAGATTGGGTTAATATGTTTTGTGGCTGTTGAGGAATATATGTAAATGAAAGTTTTTGTGCCCAGAGTTCAGCGTTGGGTAGTGCATTTCCTAGCAGTCTATACATCAGGCTAAAAAGAGAGACAACTGAGGATGAGCAATGGAAAGAGGGTTTGGGTAACCAATGAGGGACTGTTAGGAGGAATTTACAAAATATCCCCAGAAGCAAGGTCAAACAGCCAATAAATAAAAAGGGAATATTTAGGGATGCACTGATGCCGATACTAGTATTGGTGCTGATACTGAGTATTTGGGTGAGTACTCGTACTCGCCCAAATGCTCCAGATACTTATCCTGTTACTGGAACTTCTGGTATCAGGGAGCCAGGTGGCGAGTCATTATATGCTGCCTGGCTTCCTGATTGGCCAGGAAGCTGGCTCCATTGTTTACTCGTCACCAGGGAGCATGGATCTGGCTTCCCTCGTCATCAAGTGAGCCAGCTTCAGGAAGTCGGGCGGCGTGTAATGACTCACGGCTCAGCTTCCTGATTGGTGGGTAAGCTGGCCAATCAGGAAGCTGGGGGGCGAGTCAATACCCACCCCCGGAATTCCTAATTTGCAAGAAAGTCGGCTCCATGTTTCCTCCTCGCCTAGAGGGAGCATTGAGACGGCTTCCCGGCTAATCGGGAAGCCGGGCGGTGAGTCATTATACCCCGCCAGGTTTCTTTAATGGGACTTTGGTGTCGGTATAAAAAAATATTGGTAGTCATACTCAATACCGAAAAAAACGTTATCTGTACATCCCTACTAATAATGATAATAATAACAAATTGAATAAATATATCTAGCTATCTATAGATGGATGGATAGATATATAGATAGATACATATACACATGTATGTATCTATTTATGTATGTGTGTATGTATGTATGTATGTATGTATGTATGTATGTATATATATATATATATGTGTATGTATATACATACACAAAGACTTATACACAAAGACTATGATATCCCCATTGCTGGTAAGCGCTGCTCCCGCTTCCTCATTATACAAACATTAGAAAATATTTTTGCAAACTTTTTTCAGTGGCCGGATTTTGTTTTGATTACTTTTACATATGTAATAAACACATAAAATATGCACTATAAATGTATAATTTCTCCTCCAAAACACCACATTAGAAGGCAAGATTCGTATTTCTCTTACTGATCTCCCTCTCCGCTGAATATGTATGAAGGCGACACGATGAATCTGATTAGTTCAGACTACTGTGCCAGATCAGCTTTGAACTTTATAGATTTATTTTCATAGAAGTTCTTCAAATATTGCAGCAAAAGTTATCGAGTAGTAAATTAAAAAGCCAGATTTACAGAAGGCCTGGCAGTGTTTGAAGAACTCCGGTCTGATGACAAGGGTATTGTTTCACCATGAGGGGCCATTGAAATCCGCAGACATATTCCAATATCTCTTTAAAGTGTAAACTTTCTTGTTTTGGATGTGGGTTGGAAGGGTTAGACCCTCTGTCAGGATTATTGCTGTCTGTGTCACTGTTATTGACATTGTCAACGCATTGTAACAATTTCCTGTTTGTTTTCAATGTTTTGTAACGACTGCCCATTAGATTACTGTGTTTGGTAACGGCTGCCTGTTTGTTGCCTGTGTGTTGTAAGGGCTGCCCGCTTGTTCCTCGCTTATTGAAAGGGCTGCCCATTTGTTGCCTGCCTATTGTAATGGCCGCCCGTTCATTGCCTGCATAATGTAAGGGCTGCCCACTTGCTGCATTTGTAGTATAATGGCTGCCTATTTGTTGCCTGCGTATTGTGAGGGCTGCTCCCCTATTTCTTGTGTATTTTAACCCCTTGTGTACGTCACTGGCATCAGGCCTGTTTAAACTGAGTATAAAGTAATGTTAAAAAAAGATAAGTTTTTAAAATGTATTATTAAATAAAATAAATGTAAAATCATTTAAAACATTTTTTTTTTAAGTCCCCCGCCCCAGCAAGCACGCCCCGGAATATATAATGTTTGGGGGTTTTAAGTAATTTTCAGGCCTAAAATGTGGATAACATGTAAACAAAAATGAAAAAAGGCCTTGGTCTTGCAGGGATTAAGGGTTGCCCACATGTTGTTTGCTTATTTTAAGGACTGCCCATTAATTGCCCATGAATTGCAAGGACAACCCGCTTGTTGCTTGCATATTGAAAGGGAGCTAGCTTATTGCCTGCATATTGAAAGGGCTGCCTGCTTGTTGTCTGTGTATTGTAAGGCCTTGTTCACACCAAATGCAGAGCAGATCCGGTCAGGTTTTTGCACACGCACGCTAGTCTTTTAAGATGCGTTTTTGACACGTTTTTGGCTTTTAAAAAAAGTTTAACATGGGCTTACAGTGCGTTCCAGGCATATGCATGCGTTTTTGATGCGTTTGCAGATCCAGAGCAGGTAAAATAGGGCCTGCTGCAGTTTTTTTACCTGCTCTGGATCTGCACACTGCGATGTGAACTGGAGCTAAAAATACCATAGGAATGCATTGGACGCAGTTTTCATCCGGTCTGCACCTGTTCTGCTCTGCACCTGCTCCGCGCTTGGTGTGAACTAGCTCTACGGGCTGCCTGCTTGTTGTCTGCATTTTATAAGGGCTGCCTGGTTGATTCCATGTGTCTGGCATTGATTGTACCTACCTGGGTGGAGTGTGACTGCTGTATTGTGGGACAGCCAACGAGGGACACTGAGAGTGCATGTGCACTTCACCAGCCAATCACTGGGTTTCTCTCAACCAGTGGTGCATGCTGGGATAGGGTACATATACTGGAGGAAATTGCCATGTGCTTTGTCTATTGCGGGACCAGCCATGGATTAGCACAGGACTGGGTGCTGTCCAGCCACCCCCCAGGCTAGGCAGAGGCCTGGGGCTGGGCAGGGGCTGGAGAGCAGGAAGAGTTTTTACTAGGCCTCCAGGAGGGAGGAAGCCTGTGTTATTGCCAGAGGTGGAGAAAAAGGGATGATGAAGGCTACTGGAGGTGCCTGGAATGTAGAGGACCTCAGGAGCAAGTCTGGTGTCTCTCCTGCTGAGGATCTGTACTCATTCCCTGCTCATCTGCTACTCAAATTCTTATTCAATGAGCTACAAATGGATCTACACTGAGATGCTAAAAAGGTCTGGTGAGTCTGAAGTCTGTCTGTTACACCCTGGATGTCTAAGACCCCTATTCCCTCTCTCCCCGGTGTGTATTGTCACAAATGTTCATGTTTTTAGCTGATGGATTATCAAGCTAGAGCTGTTTTATTTAGGCAACCATATTACAATAATTTTACTGCTCTGCAAGTCAGCACATATCAAACCAGCCTCTTATGCTAATTTGCCATGGCATTCTAAGAGCACCGCTATTTATTTCTCCTATTGTCTACCATTGTAATATTATCCCTATATTTTGCAAGGGAGTTCAAGAAGTTCCCTGTCTACAAGTAGGGATTCGACTTTTAGTAACACAAGGTGCAGGAGATGATGGGGTAGGATAGACTATGAGATCATTGCCCTTATAGAGAAGTATTATATGTATGTCGTTGTCAGTGCAGGCTTAGAGGAAGTCAGGACAGTCATGAGTCATTCTCTGAATACAGTTATGGTTTAGTGATTCAGATCACTGAAGATAGAGAGTCAGATTGACAGCTGGGCAAGCACCCAGGATGTTTCTGCCATGGCAGGTCTACTTTAAGAGTTTATAGTATAATTAATTAATCCAGAGCTTTGAAAAGTATTTATGTGTATGCCGAAGGGCAATGTGTTCGCAGGTTTCATTCCAGGTGCACCATGAAAAGTTTATGATGGCTTCGCTGATCTAACGTCTTGTGACAGGATGGTGCGCCAGTTAAGCAAGGTCCTTTTTGCTAGAACATAAAAAACTTTTTTTAGACCACTTTTATTCAAAGCTGCATTCAGCTGAAATGTTCTATTACATTTTGAAAGAAAGCAACAGAATTAGAACCTCACTTTCACAATTGTGACACATTAAAAATTGAAAAAATTAACCCCCCCACCCCCAAGGTCTGCTATAATAATGAACCCAACACCTTCCATATGCTTCCCTGTGTTCTGGAATAGGATACCCCACTCCAGAACAGAGTTTACAGGATACGCAAACCTGGAAGAGAACGACTGGGTTCCTGGACTCCCATCTTCTCCAGTCAAAGTCTGGCCTTCTACAAAGGCCCCCAAGATATTTATCTTCCAGCCCACATAACTGGCAACCAACCTCTTAACGATTGGCCAGAGTGAAATAAATATTCATAACTTCATAAATTCATTCTTTCTCTATCTATTGTAGGACACCCTGTTCCCCCACCCCAACAACAGACAGAAGCAAGCAATATTCTGAGCTTAGGGAAAACCTAGCAATAACAGTAGGCGCTCAGGCTGGCTACAATCTAGCTGTTGACTAAATTTAGACTAGTGACACTTTGGCTGGACAGCTACATAAGTTAATTATTTACTGTTTTTTGGGGCCAGGGCTGGACATTCAGGACTTCAGGGTGAATGATGGTAAACACCTGAACAGCTGGGAGAAACAATGGCAATAAACTTAGGTGGCCTCTAGTTATGAGGCTGGGCTTGGTGCAAACCTAGTGTGCCAAAGTTTTCTCAAGCTTGCTCAAAACTCTGACTGCCACCCCATCTTCCTGACCCAATCATTTTCAGGGAGGCACATTTTCTGCCCCACAGCTATATGTCACAAAGGGGCAGGGAATGCCCCCACCACAATTGCCGATACTGATTGGGTTGGGAGGAGGGAGGGGCGGTCAGAGTTTTTAACAGGCTTGGGCAAACTCAGCTGAACTGAGTTTGCACCAAGCCCAGCCCCATCTCCTCATCCGGCCTTATAATTCCATTCGGAAAGACATTGCACCCTATGGCCTGGACATGATGTTGGCTCTCATTTGGAGCATGAATATAGTTCTCCCATTTGCCACCCACCTAAGAATGCTGAAGCTGCAGTTCACAGTCATAGAAACCTCAAATACACACAGCCTGATATTATGTAAGTTCACTGGTGATTTCTATTAATTGTTGTTCTCCTTTAATGGTCGGCAGGCAGTGGGCAACGTGTACAATTGCTCCCGTTATAAATTCCTCCATTCCCATATAACAGATGTCCACCGGGCAGCTGCCACATTGTTTTGACGGAAAGAAATTAAGCACAATGCTGTCAGATCCACCATTGCCTCTAGAAGATAAGCTAAATTATGTGCTGCCACATAAACTGCTATCCAGCTCTGTCATATGAGCTGGTGCCTTGTTAAGCTTTCACACATCTGCCGTATTCACAAAATACAATCTATATTTTCCTGCCAGATTCATCCTGTTCCCTGTAAGTGGCTCATTTGCGGCATTTTTATTCGATTCCTGCTGTAGCTTCAAATGGCTGTAGGAACGTTTCCTCGACTGGGGTTAACAGCAGCCTGCTAGTGAAATGTTCTGAGATGTTTGATTGTCCATTGTTGAAGAGGGTGAATTGACCCCACTGTCTTCACAGCTTTGGACAAGATCTCATTCTACAGAGGAAAAAAAAATGGTAGTGTTTTCAGCTTAGCTTCATTGTGGTGATGAGACCCCACTGTGCACCACCAGGGTTACTTAAGTGTATTTAAACCTATGGACAAAAATATATTACTGTTTAACAGTCCTTAGATCTGGTGTCTGCATTCTTTTTTAAGACTATTATTTTATTTTCACCTGGTGGTCCTGCCAATAACACATTTCCTGTCCGAGGGTGGCAATGGGCTCTCATAGTATTTTAACTATAGAGGAGCAGCGTTGTCAACCTAGGACAGGAAATGTATTGGGACTGCAGAACACCTCTCACTCCTCATCACCATAACATAGGCGGATGGGTTCTGTACGGCGGCCATCCCTATAATGAGGCGGCCTAAGATGGTTGCCTCAGTTGGCATCTCATTGGAGGGTAAGAGCTTTTCACAACGTGTGATGCTCTGTCTGGCTTCCCGCCCAGTTCATTGACATCAATGGTTGCCAGGAGCTTAGCAGGACACCAACAAGAGCGCCCCATCGAGGTCCTGGCAACCAGTGACAGCTGACAGCATGGTTCTGAGCCCAACCCCCATGAAGGAACATTCACTAAAAAGACAACCCCCCCCAACAATTCACTGATCGAATACGCCCCACCCCTGGAATGACTATATACTGAGAGCATATCCCACTCCTCCAGCAACCCCACCACCGGCCTGCTTTAGGCAGCAAATAATGTAGGGACAGCCCTGGCTCTGTAGTTCACAAAGAGAACTGGGCATTGCTAATAACACTGCTTGAGATAACACTGCAGTGTGCATAGGGCACAGGACAGCACTGGTTTTCTGGTAGGATCAACACGTATTTTATTGCAATTATCAAAGTGATATAACAAAATGGTGTATTTAGCAGATCAAATTGGAGCAAATATGAGAAGTTCATTGTTAGGGTTTACATGGCAGAAAGAAAGGAACTCGCAGCTCACCGGCTCAAATTGATTTCCCTTACCGGGTGCACTGACTCCATGTTCACTGCTAGAGAAAATAGAAATGTAGCACGCTCTGGTCCCGCTGTAAAATTTGCATTGCTTAGCAAGTGACATAAAAACAACTGTTGCGATGCATTTCGCACATTATGAAATATACAAATTACATTTCTTTTAGTCTCTCTTCGCACAGAATGAATGTTCTCAGAGATTTGCACGGCGAATGGCTCTGTGAATTATTTAAAAACAGACCCCAAAGTCTGCAGTATTGTGGTCACTCTCTATATGCAATGCAGCCATGTTTTGCTGAGATGGAACATGGATCAGAAGAGTATGTTTATGAATTTAGAAGTCTTTGGGCAGGTGAAATAATTTTGGCATTAGACATGTGCGATTTGTTTCGTTCTGAATAAAAATTTAGACCAATTTTCCGAAATCCGGACAAATCCGAATATGTGAATCCCAATGCATCCGAATTTGTCCGAATCCAAAATTCCCTTTCCGAATTTCTGATCCCGTCGAATTTCATTCAAAAAACTAAACTGAATCGGACATGTGACTTTTCTGGATGTATTTTTCGGTTTAATGGGTCTGAATCCAAATTTTCGTTACAGCAACATGGAAGCCATATACAGTATATATACATATAACTAAAGCTGAGGCTCCCAGACCTAAATGGCATTCGGGATCCGAATTTCCGAATTGCATTCGGGAGCTCCTGAATGCCATCCGGGTCTGGGAGCCATATAAATATATTACTAAAGCTTTAGTATTAATATCTGTATATGGTTTTCTGTGGTATTCACAACGAATATTTGTAAACTCATCTGAAACTAACGAAAATTTGGATTTCATCCGAATCTGAAACCCGAAGCGAATTGAATTTTGGATCCGAATCCTGAATTCCAAAATAACGAAATATCCGAACCGTTTTTTTCCACAGCTTACATGTCTACTTGGTATATGTGTCTTAACGGCGTTCAATTTTATTTTGTGTGTAGGTTTTAATGAATTGTGCACAAAGCTGTTGGAGCCTCCAGAAACTATGGCAGACTCGGCGGTGAGATGAAAGAGATGGGAAGGTAATAGCAAAAACAAGCCTTAGAGGGATCCTTTCAAGGGGTATATATTTATAATCCTTATATTTGGAAGCAAGATCGGGGTGGAAATCCTAAGATTCTTGGATCCAGTGCCTATGATTAATTTAAACATACATCAATGTGCGATGGAAGGTCACAGTACATGCTTAAAAGTGTGGAATAATCAGCCGGGAAAAGCCCAAAGGGGCACTCCGGCACAGCACGGAAAGTAGACTGCCTGCAGAGTGCTTGAAATCATTTAATAATTCATCACTATCTCTTGCTAAAACCAATAAGATGAATTATTTAGGCCCTTCATATTATTAAAGTGTCAAACTGATTTAGTGCTGGGAGACTAATGTTGGCTCAAACAAGTCACGGTAAGTAAGCAAAACTGTAGTGTCCGGATTTTCCTTTTTTTCCCCCACGGACGCACCTTGCAGGAAATATTTTTGCCAGGTGCTGAGTTCCTAGAGAGAGGAGGGTCTTCCCCTAGACATGTGCAATTCGTTTAGGAAAGATTCGTTATTCGGACGCATTTTCGTTATTCAGATATTCGGATATATCCGAATCTCCAAATGACAGAAATGAGGAATGAAAACGAATGCGAATTTCTGAAAATCAACATTTCTGAGGAAATTAATTAGCGGTAGTCTGCACGAATGTTCGTTTGTGGCAGAATTTTCATTGCAGCAAAGTGACGTTAGACGAAAGAAAAGAAAAGGACTTGAGGAAAAAAAAGCGTGAGGTTCCCCCCCCAATTGATACCAGATTCTTTAGGTCTGGTAGGAATGTTAGGAAGGACCCCCCCCATGTTAAAACATAAAAAAGTGCGTGGGGTTCCCCCCAAAATCCATATCAGGCTCTCTAGGTCTAGTAGGAATTTTAAGGGGAAACTCCCAGCCCCCAAAAATGGGGGGAAAAAGATGGGGTCCCCACTAACATTCCTACCAGACCCTTGATCCGAGCACAGGCCCAGCAGGGCAGGAAAGGGGGGGGGGGGGGCAATCGAGCGCCCCACCCCTCCCTGCGCCTTACCAGGCCACATGCCCTCTGCATTGGGATGGTGTCCTCATATATGAATTGGGGGGGGATGGGGGGGCAAACCTCATGCTTTTTTTTTCTCTTCTGCAGACTGTAAAAAAAAAAAAAGGTTTTTTTTTGCTAATGTCACTTTGCTGCAACAAAAATTTGTCCGGGACGAAAATTCGTTCAGATTACCGCTAATGAACTTCATCCAAATCCCAAAACAAATTTACTTTCGGACCCGAATCCCGAAAAACGAAAGAATGGAAGATCCAAATGAAAACGAAGCAAAACATATCTAGTCTTCCCACCTTTGAGAACATTTTATCTTCAGGGACAAGAAGAAAAAAAACCCTGATTATTGTTCTCATTGATGCTTGTCGGGGAAATTCCGATGCGTAAGATGTTCATTCGCAGTCTGGCGGTCCTCCGCCGGTGCTCTGTTATCTTTTCCATGCGCTCCTGTTTATACTAATGGAGAGCAGAGGGGCAAGGTGGAGAGCGGCGCAGGTGAACACTGCCAGTGCACCTATCTCAGGGGAGACCAGGGCATTTGGGAAATTGAATTTAAATGCAAAATCCTTTCTCACTAGCTCACCTTCATTATCTCAGGATAGACATTTATTAAAGCAGAACACCGGGGAAAAGTTTTCTTTTTTTTTTTTTTTTTTTAAACATTTTTTTTCCTGGCCGCGCGGGAGCTCTTTCCTCTGCTTCCACTACATCAGGCGCCGGAACCGGAAGTGGAAAAGTTTTCTTAACCCTGGCAGTGGGGCTACCGCTGCACTGCCAGTGTTAAGTACTTCTTTTAGGAGCCACACAGGACACCTTTATCAAGGCAAGTATATCGCACATGGACACTATGGGGGTGCATTTATAAACAACTCCCAGAGCCATTCATTCTGCAGCTTTAAATTAATTTTGTCACACATTTTATCAGCATTTGAAATGGCTTTAATACCTTTTGACTTTAATATCACTTTAGTCCTTCAAGATTGCATGTACCTGTATTCTGTGTGAATAGGGGCCAAATGGATGTTTATTAGTATATTTATTTCAGGTAGAATGTAATAACTGGAAGTAACGCATAATAGCCACTAGATGGAGCTGGGGAGCAAAGGAAAGATATGTATTTATTTCTTATGCTCCTCAGCGCCATCTAGTAACCATAAAGGAGTATTTTCCTGATTTTACATTCGACCTGCAAAGAAAATATTATAGGTGCACCAAAATGAAAATTTTAAAACCGAAATGAAAAAAAAAATGTCAGGCCGAAACCGAAAATGTTTTGTTTAACTTTTTTAAAAAAAAAATTTCAAATTTTATTTTTATTAATTTTTTATAAACACTTAAATTTTTTGACATTTTATTTTTATGAAATATTTTTATTTTTTACTTTACTTTTACCACCTCCTTACCGCCCGTGTGAGCAAGGGTGGTTTTACCACCCCCTTACCGCCCGTGTGAGCAAGGCCTAATAATAATAATAATAATAACAATACTAATATAAATAATATTATGAATAATAATAAACACTATATTGGCAAAAGTATTGGGA
>NW_017306270.1:4964882-4967326 GCF_000935625.1 Nanorana parkeri | reverse complement strand
CCCACCCTTTGCAGCTATAACAGCTTCAACTCTTCTGGGAAGGCGTCCACACGGTTTAGGAGTCTATGGGAATGTTTGACCATTTGTGAGGTCAGGTACTGATGTTGGACGAGAAGGCTGGGCTTGCAGTCTCCACTCTAATTCATCCCAAAGGTGTTCTATCGGGTTAAGGGTCAGGACTCTGTGGAGGCCAGTCAAGTTCCTCCACCCCAAACTCGCTCATCCATGTCTTTATGGACCTTGCTTTGTGCACTGGTACGCGGTCATGTTGAAACAGGAAGGGGTCATCCCCAAACTGTTCCCACAAAGTTGGGAGTATGAAATTGTCCAAAATGTCTTGGTATGCTGATGCCTTATGAGTTCCCTTCACTGGAACAAAGGGGCCAAGCCCAACCCCTGTAAAACAACCCCACACCATAATCCCCCCTCCACCAAACTTTACACTTGGCACAATGCAGTCAGGCAAGTACTGTTCTCCTGGGAACCGCCAAACCCAGACATGTCTATCGGATTGCCAGACAGAGAAGCGTGATTCGTCACTCCAGAGAACACGTCTCCACTTCTCTAGAGTCCGGCGTGCTTTACACCACTGTATCCGACGCTTTGCATTGTACTTGGTGATGTAAGGCTTGGATGCAGCTGCTCAGCCATGGAAACCCATTCCATGAAGCTCTCTACGCACTGTTGTTGTGCCAATCTGAAGGCCACACGAAGTTTGGACGTCTGTAGCCACTGACTCAGCAGACAGTTGGCGACTTCTGCTCACTGTGCACTTCAGCATGCGCTGACCCCGCTCTGTCATTTTAAGTGGCCTACCACTTAGTGGCTGAGTTGCTGTTGTTCCCAGTTGGTATAATAACACCAACAGTTGACCGTGGAATATTTAGTAATTTTCACAGAACCCCTGAATCCAATGGTTTGGAGGGGTGTCCCAATACTTTTGGCAATCTAGTGTATGTAATAATAATATAAATAATAATAATGCAGAATATGGCAATTTTTTTTTTTTTTTCAAGCTCTTACAATGTCAAAGCTGGCATTGGACAAATGTGCAGGGAAAATAGTCCCTTTTCATCTCCATCCTTTGCATACTCAACAGGTTGATGAAAAAAAGAAGCCGTCTGAGGTCAATAAATAGGATCAGAGTGGGGGAGCTCAGATGCAAGCGCATAGTTTGCATTATAAAGTCTTAATCTCGAATCGCCTTCAAAGTGCTTCACCGAACAAAATAACATTTAAAGCCGAGCTGTCCATCTGCGTATTGCGTCCACCAGGGAGAATTATGATGGACGCGTGAAATTGTTACATGAAGATCTTTCTTACTCTCTGGGTGATTATTAAATTGAATCTACACAGAGTCATGGGGGGGAGAGAGGGGGACTACATGAAATATTTTCCGTTCTTTTTACTTTCAAATGACAGAACTATTCCGAGGTTTGAACAGGGAACAGCCGGTGGCCTTTGTGAACCGGATTGCTAAGAAAATGGGACAGCCTATGTGAAACGCTTTGCATAGAGAAACCCACATCGTGTCTTTTATCGCTAATCATTTCAAGTTCTGTGCGATGCATGCCGAGCAGAACAAAACAACATATCACCCCGATTCGTACCGCTGTGTTTGCACGGGGATTCCATAGCAACTAAATCATTTTAATGGCATTTTGATAGCTACAGTGCAAACATTTTTATGCTCCGAGTCGCATCTGACTAACTAAAAGTCATTTTAGTTATTAGCGGATATTCGGCTTTCGTAATTGTGATGGCGATCATTCCATCCCTGTAGAAAAGAGATCTCTCCAACAGTTCTTTATTTGTGTTGGGCTTTGGGCAGTTGGGATGTGATGTTGGCCGTCGGTAATGTGAAAAGCATGCTGGGTAATTAACTCCGAACGATGCTCGTGTCTGAATATAAACTGTTCAACTCAATGTAGGCCCAGTATGAGTGACAGTAAGTTTGCTAAAGTGCTGCGTATCATAAATAATTGCCACCTTTGTTGAATAAAACTGTTTCTACCTCTGTAGTTATCCTTTGTTACATATCAGCGCTGCTGATCTCCTGCAGCCTCCTTATGTCTACATACACTCCAGCCATGGTTGCTCGGCTCAGGGTTGGGTTTGATGGTGACAACAGTGGACCTTGCCTGCATAAAAAGTGCATGGAAATGATCACTTGTGGTCTCCATTTGGAGCCTGTGTGACAGGGTGACAACATAGTATCACAACTAGGAGATAGGAACATAGTGTAGTCACCCTAAAACAGGAAGTGCCTTAACAAGGGCCTTCATGGCAGGATCACCAGGGATTATTTTAATGAAAGCTGCAGATTGAAAAATATAAACACATATAGATATGAAAGCTGTGTTAGCATGGTAAAGCTTATATGAGATTTTAGAGATTGTGGTTACATATACTTGTAGGATTTTGACTCTATTTCTGAAGCTGGG
>NW_017306270.1:4945404-4964393 GCF_000935625.1 Nanorana parkeri | reverse complement strand
GCAGCAGGCATGGCAGCTCTGTTGCACAATGTGTGCCTGCCGCCCCCTTTCCAGCCAGAGTGTCCCAGGCTCTGGCCCTGTCCCGCCAAGCTTTTTGCAGCCAGTGACGTCACTAGTTGCCAGGAGCTGAGCGGGACCCTCTGGCCCCGTCCCACCAAACTTTTTGCAGTCAGTGACGTCACTAGTTGCCAAGAGCTGAGCGGGCTGCTCAGGCCCTGTCCCGCCAAGCCACACATCTAAGAATTATTCCTGGACATTGCGCCATTTCCGAGACCTTCTACTTACAACACCCGAAGAAGAAGGAGATCTCAGAGCTCCCAAAATGTGTTGGGATGTTTTGTGTTTTCTTCTTATGAACTAATACCAATGTTAAAGATTTTGGACTCTCTGAGCCTTAGGTGAACATTAGGCTATGCACCTGTGGACTCTCAACTCTAGGTCTCCACTTTAAGGGGTGTCCCTAGTATAATCACTGCTGGTCATGGTTCCACAGGGGAGTTTGGGTGTGCTGATGATGTTAGGTTGCCAGTGGTGCACTGCCCAGCTCTGGCCAGAGTCCTGCCCAGCTCACTGATGTCACTGGTTGCTAGGAGCTGGGCAGGACACCAGCCAGAGTGTCCCAGGTTGCTAAGAGTTGGTATGGCACTTACACAACTCCCTGCCTGGCGTGCTCTTGCAGAAAAGGGGGCGGCAGGCTCTCCCGCATGACACAAAGAGTTGCCGCCTGAGGCCAGGCCACATCTCACTGGCTATCGGTCCCGCCAGGCAAATTAGGTGGCTGCGAGGCCCCATGTACAGCCACCTAATTTGCCTGATTAGGCAGCCGAGGCTGCCTGATTCTGTGCAGCACAGCTCGCCTCACTGATTTGGGGCTGCGTTTTTTGCTGCCCCCCTGGTAAGTGCTGCCCAAGGCAAATGCCTTGTTTGTCTTGCGGTGGATACGCCCCTGGCTGCATGCACACTGCAAACATTGCCACTACGCCTGCCACCCCTCCACATGACCCAACAGCCTCATCATAGGAGGCCCTAAATAGACCCCTTTAAATTCGAGGACTTCTAAAACTGACGTCTAAAACAAAACAATGCTAAGAAGACATATTATTTATGTATGTTTATTATTTATTGTTTGTCTGCATTTCTCACTTTCCTCTGTTTATTGATCTGCAGATGATACAGATATCTGATATTTGTAATATTTGTAAACCGCGAGCGTTTTTTTTTTTTCTTTCTAGCTGTCAGCGGAACAAGTCTTGCTGAAGATCACACATCAGGGGAGGAAAACTGTGAGTACATGTATAACAATAGGGAAAGAAGCTGACCTTTTCTACCCCTGTAGCAGAGCCTTAAGGGATTTCTGATTTCTTTATACCAAAACCATCTTCCATGTTCGGGTGCTGCATCCAAACCATTGTGATTCATACACGTGTCACACCTGCCAGACTCTTCACTGAGAAAAAATTTTAAGCTGCGTTTTTATAAATACTCACCTTTTGTGCCTCAGCCAAACATGTATCAGTGGCCATGTGACAACCTACTCCTCTGCGTCTGACATTTCCGTGTTGTCCTATGAAATATTAAAGGTTGAAGATCTGATAGTTTGATATAGTAAATCTTCTCACTTTTAGCTTGCTTTTATTCCTATTTTATTTTAAATTGTGTCATGTCTCCTGCGATTTGTGAAGTATGTGTTCCAATGGAAGACTCTGGAAGGTTTGGGGGGCCTCAAGCATGAGAAGAGGGGTGCTTTTAGGTAAAGTTGAACTCTTGGGAGATATAAAAGACACAAATTAATGCAGCTCTGTAATCATTATTACATCATTAAATATATATATTTTTTTAACCAGGACAAGAAGGAAGGGAAATGTCCCTAACACAGTCACAAAGTCTGAGGAATGCATCCTGTAGGAGGTTTTAAACTTGACCCACTCTATATAGAGCCAAAAATTAAAATGTCAGAGCTGGCCTTTAACGTTTTGCTAATTTGGCGTGGCTGCGTGTTGCTCCACCCAGTGGCATCCCCAGGGGTGGTGTTATCTTGAGCAGCCGCCGGGTGACACCCCTGTGGTACGTAGTCACGCATACTTACCTGCTGGCAGCTATCTTGGTGATGGACGCTGGGAAAGAGAGGAGGGCGAGATAAGGTATGCATCTGGGTCTCCTCTCTCATGCAAAGGTCAGGCTCTCGGTCCATGACCGAGTGCCTGATTTTTCAGGGCCCACCGGTGGTGTCACCCGGTGCGGGCCGCACCCCAGCTTGTAACATCACTGGCTCCACCCACGCAGCCATGTCAATCATTCACAGATCCTTTGACAGGGAATTAGCCAATTACATCACCGCACTTGTAGTCCTATGACACTTCCTCCTGTCCATGATACTGACGCTTACGAGCGTCGATTTAGGAATCTCCCGCTGTCTTCATTGTAGACGCCAGCTGCTGTCAGAATACCCAAACAGAGCCAGCAGATCATTGGCTGCCCATTCAAAGATTTTCCTTGGATCAGCTGATCAAGGGACACCAGGCGAAAGGGTGCCAACAGTGGCACGCACTGTGCAAATTTCAGTCGGTTCAACAAGAATCAGTGTATGGCCAGCTTTAGGTGCAATCTGATCTCCTTTAGATCTATCAGCAACTATGATGTAGGAAGGCCCATGTGATTGGATAGAAATTGAATGGATTGTTCAGAAAATGCCTCATTCTACATTTACTGTGCAATCAGACTAATCCTGGACAAGTTATAGTCTTACAGCGCACTGCACTGAAGCAGAGCCTGATTGGCTCCTACTGTCTTGTACAGAAGATTGCAGGGCCCCGTGCGGGTACCTGCACTAATTTCATAACAAATCCATACCTGCAATATGCTTTTCATATATGTGCTTGGAATTCAGCTGTAAGGTTTAATGTGTATTTATAGGAGAAGTAAAGCCAAACCTTTTTTTTTGGCTATAGTTCTCTTCTGGTTCACAAGAGGGCATTTACTAATGTTCTCCTGTGACCCAAACTCAGCATATGGTGGGCCCACTATATGCTGACAGTGCAGAGCCGCGCTGCAGCTGGGAGGGATCCCCATAATATTGCCCGGATCTAAGCTGATTGATAGCTTGCTCTGCTCCTCTAGAGCCAGAACAAGCTGTGCCAGCCCCCTTAGTTGTCTGTCCCTCCAATGTGCGCTGAAGGAATGGAGAATCTCTGCGGGGAACGGTGACTAACGGTGACTCCTCTCTGCAGGAAGAAGACTGAGCTGAGCAATCAAAGGTCACATGATCACTCAGTTTTCATTATATAAAGCCAGTGTGACAGCAGTAGTGTCCCACACCGGCTCAAACTATTGTCGAGAGTATATTTGAATCTCCCAATACATCTTGTTTAAGTGTATTTTTTATTTGACCTATTTTGCTCTGTTAGTTCTCAAGCAGTGTTATCAGCCCGGTTCCCTTCTGAGCACTACAGAGCACCACCACTATGATTTAAATATTAGGAGAGGGGAAGGTGTGCAGTCCTAACACTTCCTGTCTTAGGGTAACAATGCTGCTACTCCAGATACAGTATGGTGAGTGAGCGTTGTCACCCTGGGACAGGAAAATGTGTACCAGGTGAAAATTGGAGCCTGAAAAAATGAAAACCAATGCAGCCAGCACATCTAAGGACTGGTGAGCTGCATTATATTACATTGGTGCTTTTGGGTTTGAATGCACTTTAATTAGCCAGTTCAACATCCAGCAAACCCCCCCTCCCGGGCCCCCATTCGTATGTACTGTATGCAGACTGAAGACTGGAAAACTATGACCACATTAAATACATCAGTACTTCAAACATCGAAAACCTGTTTAGAACTTTTCGGGAATAAAATGTTGTGTGTCAGTAGGTGGCAGTAGAGCTTTGTCATCCTGCTATAAATTCTTCATTCCCTGCTATTAAAAAAAGAGAGAAAATCAGATGCCGTTCAGTCCACTTAAAATTTATTTATTAACACTGAAGACTTCTTTTATCATCCCGTATTGTAATAAGCTTGTGTAGCTGTCTTGTGTCAGGGAAATCGGAGTGTATGTTTAGCAAGTGCATATATTATATACAGGCCTGGTGCTTACTCACGTGCTTATCTAGGTGCCAGACAGTTCAGTCCGCACCCATGCTGAATTGCTGTTCAGGGAGGAAAAAGGACAGTTTGGAGAGTGTATTGTTTTCAATGTGAGTCTTTTACAGAACAAGCAATGACACACAAGCAGTGCATGGCACGGTATAGAAGTAGGAAGCACTAAACAAGTGTGGCTGTTCCTAGACACAGGCATACCTCCCAGTCTTCTAGGATTGGAAAGAGGGACAACATTCTTTACAAGTACATATTCAAATGAAAGTTATGTGGACCATGAAGTGTTAATAAACAAATATGATTGGTTAACATATTCAAAATAAATATTGATTAAATATATTCCTCAACAGCCCATAAAGTTATAAATCTACTTTTCTGTGCAACAAATAGCTTTGAAAAAACAGTTGTAAAAGTAGTGCTTTCATCATCACTGTGGTGCATATACATTGTGTAGAGAGCAGGGCTGTGGGGGGGACCCCCGTAGCACCAGCAGTACATAAGCTGGCATTAGAATGAGATACAGTTTGATTGGTGGTAATAAATAACGACTCTTCGCACATTACAACTGCACTCACCAGGGCTATATTGCATAAAACCGTTCACCAAAAATATATGGTGATTTATTTATTATGGTCAGGATTAAGGGCCCGTTCACATCCAGTGGGTTCCGGCACAGTTCCGCTCCCTGAAAGCACTGGATCGCATAAACCAAGCCACCCGCATTCTGAGGCAGGAGGGGGGCATGGTGGTGCCACTTATGTCAATGGCACCGCAGACATGCCTCCTGCCCGCAGTACACTTGCCTGCACCAGAACACGTGATAGAGCAATGCCCTGCGTTCCAGTGCGATCGCAAAAAAAAATAGTGCAGATTTTTTTCAAGCTCTGGATTTGTCTTGACCTGACCTAAAATGAGGTCTAAGGAGTCCAATAAGTCCTGAAATCGTACAATAAAAATCAGCCCAAGCGATAGATCAAGCGATACTTCCAAACTTATACATACAAGTAGTAACAGTAAATTCAGAAAATAGCAACTGTACATAAATATTTGCAAAAACATACCATGTTTATGGCAAGCCTGATCTCAGACAAGCAGTGGTAAATGTTCATTCGTATGACATATATTATAGTAGGCACCAGCCAGGTAGTTACATGCCTGGCCAGTGTTCCTATTATGTGTACATGGAGCAAGTTTCAACTAGCTCCTGTAAAGAAGTGCCAACCTCCACCCCTTCCTTTTTGTGCCTAGCTATTGTCCATTTAGGTTGTCTATCAAGGTGATTCACCAATAGGGAAGCGAAAGGAGGCAAGGCCAGCCAATCCACCAAAATAGATGGCTAAAATTTGTAGAAAAGTGCGGCTCAAGATTCAGAGTTCCTGGGCTTGGGAAGAAAGCTAATCAACCATGCAGAGACCTAGCTGGTGCCACCTTTATCATGCCAGTGGATATTTACCAATACTTGACTTCACACGCTCATTTAAGTTAGTTTTATCAAAATATTTTCAGGAGTAAATCAGCAATGGCAGACTACATATTTCTGCCAGTACAGAGTTCCTTTTAAAAGCAATGGTAAATGTTCACGTGTATTGTATAGAAGTCACCGGGCAGGTAGTTACATGCCTGGCCAGTGTTCCTATTGTGTGTCTCCAGAGCCCCACATTTCAAGGTGCACTAGTATGGAAGTTTCAGCAAGGTTCTGTAATGAAGAACCAACCTCCACCCCTTCCGGCCTCTTGTGCCTCATTATCATCCATCGAGGTTGTCAATCAAGATAATTGACCAATAGTGAAGTACAAAAGGTGGAATGAGGCAAGGCCAATCTGCCTCCACGGGGAAAGAAACCATAGAGTGCTGAGGCTGCAACCTGTATCCTTTTTCTACCCGAGAGCTGTCTGGAGAACCTACTGGACGCTAGCTGGAGAGGGAAATCCCTTTTTCTGGCAAATCAGGGAATTGCCAACGGAGATGGAGATTCATCGGTCTGGTGAGTCAAGCCAGTGACTTTACTCGTTTTGTTAAGAGCACTCCAATTTAAAGGGCCCCGACATTGCCAGGACATTGTTAGAGCTACTGGCCAGTAGTGTTGCAAATAGGACAGGACTGCAGTATAGGTGTGGCTACCTTTTAGTGTTAGTAAATATCTTCCTTGCAAGTTTAGATATCACTCAGGTAAATATCACCTGCTGCTCAGTACCATTGTCGTTGTTCCTAATATTTTTACTGTTCATGCTGCCAGGTATACAGTTTTATTCGGTTATCAGTTTTGCCTGTTTAAAATCCAGGGCTTTGCCTTTTTATTATTAAAGTCCGCATGCTGTGTTGGTGGAGTTAGTCTGAGCGGTTTGCTTGGTTGGAGGAGTGCTACACCAATGTTTGACTTTACATGCTGATTGAGTTTGTTCTATCCAAATGTATTTAGGAGTAGATCGGCAATGGCAGACATATTTCTATCAGTACAGAGCTCCTCATTTTTTGACCAGAGTGTCTCTTTAATGGTGATGGAGGCTGTAGCTGTTAACTACAAGTATTCAGAGCACTGATGTTCTCTCCCCAGATAAAATTAGGATCATTAGTTTTGCCTTACAGTTTTCAAGCAAGGTAGTTTTGTATATTTGCGAGACCCTCTTTTTTCACAGACCGCGTTTGATACGCAAGTGCCATTAATCCGAACTGCGCCGCAGAATATCACTTGCTAGCCAATTACCCACCTCAAAGGAGTCATTCCCTCTCAGAGCCATGTATCTTGTGATTAGGCCTGGAAGCACTATAGACAGGAAATATGCAGAATGAGAATCTGGGAATTAATTGAGGACAATGGAGAGGCCTGTCGGATCCGTTCTGAATACACAATGCCTCTCTTCATGTAAATGTATGATATTCCTCTCCGGCAGGCCGGCGACTGAGAAGGTCACGCGCGCATAAAGTTTAAGTGCATTTTTATTAGTGGCAGAGAATTGATTATTGATTTAAGCTTTTGTTCCGTGGCGCAAAGAACTTGGGTAATTGTTTTGTTTTTTTTTTCCCCCTTTATTTTGATTTCTGGTGAAGAATTCTTGATCAAAGTAATAACCTTTGTTTAGTCCAGGTTGAGTAATTTCTGAAAAGTGTCATAGATGACCTTTTAATCCTGCTTCATATGAAAGAGCACCTGTAGGCAACAAGTAGCAGCAGGAAGAGAACTGCTAATGCTATCCAAGATACCAGAGGCGTAAGTACAAATCATGGGGTCCCATAGCAAAACTTTGGGGGCTTCCTGGCCAACTCTCTTTGTAGCATCTGGTAGTGTCAACGTATGCCAATAACTGTCATTGATCTTCACATGAAGTATGTATTGAGGACAGGCAGCAGGAGACCTGGCAGCATAGACAATACACTCTTAGGCTACATTCACATATAGTGTGTGCATTTCCTGTGCGGTTTTCTGTCCGTTAGACCACGCGGCAACGCAAACGCTAAAATCTTTCATCTGCATGGATTCCGCGGATGAATTAGCCGCGAACGCGCAAAATCCGTCACAAAATCGTGCTTGGACTATTTTGCAGGCAGTGCGGTTTCGTACTGCACGTCCTCCGCAAAAGTCTGAGCAATGCACATTAAAGTGCATTGTTTTTTCTGTTTAGAGCTGCTCCATGCGTATTCGGCCGGCTGAATACGTGCGGACAACCGCTCCTGTGAGAATGGAGCCTTAGACCCCATTCACACTGAGCTACATTAAAAAAAGTGCTTTTTCAGAGCTGAGCGACTTTGAGAAACATTGAGCTACAGTGCACAGATTGTCGTGCTACATAGCACTACTTTTGCTATGGACTTCATAGCTGCTACATTGGGCTGTATCCAATCAAAAGCGGTCTTATGTGACATAATTCCTCTTCCTGTTTCCTGCTTATGTTCCTGCTTATATTTCTGTGAAAAAGTGACACTTTTGTACCGCAACAATGTCGCGCAAAATCGCTGGTAATGTGCAACATTGAGCTACACCATTGAAGTCTATTGGGCCAAACTGCACGAAATCCGCTGAAAAATAGGTCATGTTCAAGCGACAAGCTTAAGCTACAAGCTACAGGCGACATTGAGCTGTGAGATGTGAACAGCTCCATTGAAATGCATTGGACGAGCTACATTGAGCTGATGTGTGCGCTGAAATCGCGCTACAGATCGCTCAGTATGAATGGGGTCTTAGGGAGCAGCGCTGGGGATAAACGTGGTACTAATAATAACCATAATGATATTTTATATTACAGTAAAGTGATTAATTCTCCTGCGCACCCTTACTCTTCAACTCTAATACAAATGTCTTTAAACTCTAGCTTTATTAAAAAGTTTTTGTAGAACTACAAACCTCTTCCCAGCTATAAGGTTTTTAAAACCGAAGTAAAACTCTGGGATTTGTGATTGCATTAGACAGTCAGGGTTCATTTCAGTCCACAGCAGAAGTTCAGAGGACATAAATCTACACTACTAAGATAGATAAGCAAATCCTTCTTAATGCACAGAGAGGGATCTGTGGCTAGACGATCCTGAGGTCTTACTTCAGCCTTTCTGAACTAGAAACCTCACAGTTTAGTTTTTGTAATCAGCCCCCCTAATGGGGCCCCCTACTACCCTAGGCCCCATAGCAGCTGCTTGGGGGGCTATGTCTATTGTTACGCCACTGCAAGATGCATTGCAACTGTACTGCACTTAGGAAATTCACTCAGAAGGCCTTTGTTGGTGCTCTTTTTTCTACTCCTTACATAATATCCTCCTTTGTCCAGGAGGACATTGTATTTGGTAACTAGATGCCAATATGTTTTGATAAAGAGCATGGAATAAGGTATGGCTGACGACCAATGTGTTTCTTGGAGGTAATTTAATTCCTGAACAAGACCCAGCTTCCCGTCTCTACCTCAACACAAATAGCCTCCAGAGTCAGCAAATCTAATGCGGTCTGCTGATTGGATAGGTCTAGCTCTGGCTCTGCAAGGGGTGTGGCGGACCTCTGCAAAGAGACTGCTGCTTTCACATAGAGAGCAAGGGTCCTTCTCTGTAGCATACTGGCAGGGGTAGGCTTCCGTACTCAAGTTGTGGCTACTTTCTAAATAAAATGAACTCTAAGGAATCTATTTATGTGCTTTCACACACGATTCACACCAGGATTCACACATTTTCCATTATTTGCACAGCTTTTGTTTTAATGTACCTGGTATGTATTCAGCAGATTTAAGCTAACAGTTCAGTTGGATCAGCTTTAATCCCCCCCCCTCCCCCCATCCTGGAAAAAAAGAGAAAGCTGAGCACAGTGTATTCCAAACATTTATTACAGGTATGTATATAGCTCAATCAATCTACGCAGCATTTCACATATTGTACATTCACATCAGTCCCTGCCTTTAAGTAGCTAACAATCTATGGTCCCTATATCACATGTATGCATACATACATAGCATGTCTTTGGAGTGTGGGAAGAAACCGGAGAACCCAGAGGAAACCCACACGAGAACATCCAAACTCAATGTGCAGTGAGTGGTTAATAATTAATGTGTCTGTAAGTTAACACAAAAAAAATTAAAGTAATAAGCCAAAAGCAAACTAAGCTCTCCTATATTGTGCACACACAGTCCAACTTCCTCTAGGTAAGCCATTGCTAGAGTGCTCTATTAAATTGTAAGCTGGATGTGTAGATGGGCAGGCAAGAGTCGCCATGTTGTGAAATGAGGATTCATTGTAAATTGTTAATCACATATATAACATAGCTCCCCACTGTCACTCATTTGGAGGGACTGTTCCTTTTTTTCCCTCTGTTCCTCTTCACTTATTCCTTTTTTTTGGTCTGATGTATAGACCTGCATAAAAGACCTGCATAAAAGATGCACTATTTACCTATCAAACATGTTATACTGAACCAAATCTTGCATATAACTTATATATTATTGTATTATACTATTCTGAAAAAAAAAAAACGTATAAAGGAAAAGTCAAAATTATAAAAAGAACTTTTGGATTTAAGCAATCACATCTTGCATATTATTCCTTAGTGGTCCCCGTGGGGGTGTGTTAGGGCTGCAGCTAATGATTATTATCATAATTTATTAGTTGCCCGATTATTTTTTCAACTAATCGATTGGTTGCATTAAAATCTCTCTCTGAATAGTTGTCAACTATTCTCATAATCGATTATTATCGATTTAATCGATTAGTTGTTGCAGCCCTAGTGTGTGTCCTTTGCCTACATTCTTTGTAAACCCCAAACCGGGGTTTTCCGTAATGGGCCTGTGCGCATGCACGCGCCAAGGACTGTCCGCAGAAGAAAGCTCTCCGGAAGGCTCACAGGAAGTGACTCTCCAAAAGGCTCACAGGAAGTGATGCTCTCCAAAATACTCACAGGAATTGATGCTCTCCAAAAGGCTCACAGGAAGTGATGCTCTCCAAAAGACTCACAGGAAGTGATGCTCTCCAAAAGGCTCACAGGAAGTGACACTCTCCAAAAGGCTCACATGAAGTGATGCTCTCCAAATCATTTCCTTCACTATTTAAACCCAGACTCCACACCTACTCATTGCTGGATTGTCTATTCAACCGCCCTGACGTCTCCTGTTCCTTGTTTCCAGTACCCTTGATTATCGAGCCGGATTTACTTTGACCTTGTTTGCCTGCAGCCTGCCTTTGACCTCGGAACGTTTGACCATTCTTGTTTGCCTATACCCTTGACCTCGGATTGCTTCACTGGACTGCCTACGCCTTCTCCTTTTGTACTTGCTCTGCCTGCTCGGTGTGACCTCGGCCTGTTGACCTCGGATATCAAGATTTACAAGACCCTGCTGCAAAACCAAGGAGTGGCCTGCACGGTGGAACCGCCTCTGGCCCTCCTGCCACTCACTGTCTATAAGGACTCTGTCCCCAATACCAGAGTCCCTAGGACACGAGCTGCAAGGGAAGCCTCCTCCTACATCCAGTCTCCGCACAGGTACGTGATAACTCCTACCCTGCTCCAGTACTCTACCTTCTTAAGGTAGCCCGTGTTGTGGCAAAGTGCGTTGAAGGTGTAGGAGAGGGTCTGGCAGTGAACGATATGCCACAGTCTGGCTTTGTGATTTTGTGCTAGTTGCATTGGCTAGCAAGAAAAAAACAAAGCAGAAGTGCAGCCTGTTTGTATCTGAAATGCTTGAACATGGACCTTCATGGCAGGATCCGCAGGTATTGACGTTATTACTAGGTGCAATATTAGCTGCAGATTTCAGAAAGGTTGAATAATGTTTGTAATTACCATAACATATTAAAGCTTCTATGAGATTTTATCGAATGGTTTATTTCTAGGTAGAGGTCCAGTTCAGTGTGAAGAGGGATATCAGGCAGTACTATAAATCTGAATCTTATTTAGAAATCAGAATATACATGCTACAGGTCCCAAACTCATTCTTCATCACCTTTTCACCCACACGGTGCATACAATAATAAATGGCAGACTAAAGGAAATAGCTTTTCGCTTGATGTTGTTATTACTGGATGTTGTTTTGCCCGGAGTTCTTTAATAGGTATGGTTTTCTGTGCACACAATAATAGAGAAGCACTTGGCTAGGAATAGGGCTTTTCTTTCTGTTTGCAGAGTGACCCTGCAATTAACCCAGGACGGCTCTGTGGCTAAGCTATGACACAAGGTCAGGACCGGCCTTTGTGACAAAGAGACTGCAAATGTTTTCCTCCATTGTGCAGCATTATTAAATAAAAAAATGACTTCATTCATTAGCCAGCATCTGAGTCCGCAGCAGACTGACAAACAAATGGGAAAATGCAACCTGTAGCCACACCACAAGAGCCTGTATGACCCTGACAGCAGAAAATAGTAATGCATATAACTAAATGTCTTGTGACAATTACATTGAAGTTGTATCTTCCTGATAGGTCTTCCTCATAAATAAAGAAAACTTCAATGTTAGCCTTATGTTCCATGATTCTCAGGCAGTCCTTTCTGCCTCCCCCCCACGTGACCCAAAGATGTGCCGCCAAAGCTCAGGCTGCCTTTATTAAATGGACGGCTCTGACCTTAGTTCCAGCTTATTAGAAATTGTCGGGTCTAATAATGAACTCCTCCAATGGATGGTCTTTGATGCTCTTTCCCAGAACAAGTTTGTAGATCAGATCTGACCTGACTGAACACAAAAGACTTTCTATAAGGCCAAAGCTAACCACACATTAGTAGGTATTGGTACAAAAGTTCATATGCAAAATCTCGTCAGAACTTTCGACAAAGCCATCAGAGACTTGACAAATGTTTTTCCAAATTTGGCTTGATTTTAACATTTTGATTTTGGAATGATGCTGGACAGAGCCAGAGCCTGTGACGCTCTGTCCAGCATTGTGCCTAGCTCAGTGACATCACTGGTTGCCAGGAGGTGAGTGGTACGCTCAGGCTGGCATTCTGCACAGCTCTTGGCAACCAGTGATGTCAGTGGGCTGGCTGAAATGCTGGACAGAGATGGAGCCCTTACCACATTCCCCCATCTGTGCACCACCAGCACTAGCCCCCAACTAACACCCCCCACCCCCGCCTCAGGAAGCGAAAGTGTAGGGACACCCCTGACCCTGCAGATAGAAAGATAACTGAAAATCTGTCTGATCCTGGTTGTGATATCAATGTTAATTCGGTGCACCGCCTGGAGAAAGGTTAAACATAGATTTATACTTTGTATTCGTCCTGGCCTGTGAAAGACAGCTGTTGATCAAATAGGTAAGGACAGCAATTTCACACCATCTGACCTTAAGAGCAAGGGGTTAAGCATTTACTCTGACACACACACACAAATATGTCATTGTCTGACCTCAGCTGCTATACATCACTTCATAGGATTCATATATATTCCGGAATAAATCATCGAGTTGTGAAATTGGGCTTTCAGAGAATCGATGGTAAGCAAATTACAGGAGGACACAATATTGCAATGTATTTATTACACACTGGAGCAACTGTTTCTTGTATCTTTTTTTAATTGCGGTGTGATGTTCTACAGTCTAAATCCTATATATTGTGTTCTGCTCTCAGAAATGGTTAATACATTGATCTGCAAGATCAGCTCTGGTGTTTCTCAGGGCTTTTGGTGTCAAGGAGCAAATAAAAATATAGAATATGTCCATGACCCTAATGCCTAACTCTGTCCTCACCCAATCCCCAAAATTTAACCTGACCCTAAAATAATTCTTTAATACTTACACTGCCCCTATTTCTTCATCTAACACTTACAAGCTTACGAGTCCACATGGGTGGAAAGGGGTGCTAAAAACAGGCAGTTGATCTACGCTTTTTACGGCTGCCCCTACTGCTTACCCACAAAGTAACATGGCAGCTGGAGGGGTTCGTACACATTGCCAGGGGTGCCCCTAGCCTTTTCATCACCTGAGTCCGATGGGGGGGAAGGGGGTGCTTTGCAGTGGTGCACCCAAACCTGGGGGGGTGCAAACAGAGGGGGCAGATGGCTGGCAGTGGGGCTTGCTAGCCGGAGGGGGATGGGTGGGGTGGTTGGGGAGTGGGTTTTGGCTTATCCTCTGCATCCCTGCTCTGGTTCTGACTCTGGCCGGTGTCCAACTAAGTAGGACACCAGCTAAAGCATCCCATGTTGCTAAGAGCTGGACAGGGAGAAATGTATGGCCCTTACACATCTCCCCACCTGGCTCCTAGCAACCCTGAGATGGTGTGGCTGGAAAGGCGCACTGCAAACATTGTGCAGCAGAGTGGCCATGCTGCCCCCCACATGATCCGAAGAGATGCTGCCTCCTTACAGGGATGGCGCTGCACATTGCCGTGGTTGTGATACTTTGCTTCACGGCGTGTGGCAATTCTAGCTCAGAAGATCACATATGCCAGGCAGTACCACGTGACAAATGCACCGACTTAAATCAATGGACAACGGTGCAACTGTGTGCGCCAAACACTTGGAAGGCAGTTGCAGCACAGTATTTCAATATAAAATTCCCCATGCTATAGAAAAAAAGAGGCATCCAGGAGGTAGCAAACTACCACTTAACCACCTCTGACAAGTGATCCACTTGGATCCCTTATGGGAGGGCCAGTAGAGTCCACCAGCCATGTGAACTCGGCCATATCAAACATATTGATTGTAGAAATGATCTGCATTCTTTTAGTGGCAATTATTATGAACAATTTACTACTTATAATTATCATGGATCGTTTTATGTAGTAAATATATGTAATATATTGCTTACAATGTTTTACTTGAAGCAACTCTTATGAGTAATGAATTGCTTATAGTATACATAAATAAACAGAATGTATGGCTTTTAGTGACTATATATAATGCTGTCAATTGCTTTTAGTAAGTACATAAAATATACTGCTTGTAGTGTAATGTATTGCTTGCAGCATGCATGCATAATGTATTGTCTGAGTTGCATGTCGCTTGTATTTCTATAGAAAGCTTTGGCCAGCGTGCCCCCGAGAGTCTGGCATGGGGTGTTCATTGTAGGACATGCCACCTCAAAACCTTGTTCTACATTGCTTATATAATTCTAGCCCCCAAAATCCCCCTATCTCTCCCTAAAAAGAAACTATAATGATTTTGAGCCAGTTTTAAATTTTGGTTGATTTTGGCTTTTAAACTGTTGGTTTATACCTTTTTAATTTACATATAAACATGACAAAGGATTCTCGGAACACTATGGGTTAGCTAAAGAAACAGAACTTTAATGACTGCCTGCCTTGAGGATCCCCTTGTTTGCCTGAGTGGTCTGAATGAGCCCTTCTATTAAAGATTAGTCATTGATGATAAGTCATCCACTTCTGTGTTTCAGTTGCAGATTGAGCTATGAATACAGTACAAATGTGAAAAGAAGTCTTTAGTTACCTTTTCTAACTAAAAACAGAATGCAAAATATTTATGAGAAATATTTCATAGCAACCCAAATAAAACAAAATTACATTGTAGAATATAATTAACCTAGGAGGGTTAAAAATAAAATAATCAGTTTATGCACTCGATCTCCAAGTGTCTCATGCAGAACTTTTTCTCAGCCACTAGATGGGGAAGCAGAAGGAGCTGAGCTGCTGTATCACTGCTGAGAGAGGAAGCAGGGGATCTGAGCTGCTGAATCACTGCTGCAAAGAGAGAACGGGGTGAGCTGAGCTGCTAAGAGAAGGACGTTGATGACTGCAGTGTTTCTGCTGTGAACGATGAGGATGAATTGCTCCACAGTGCCTGCAACTACCGAGGTCAGTGAGGACTTGTTTTAAAGCTCATGTACTAGTTGTTAATATATCAATACTTGTATAATCATAGCCCAACCACATGTTTTCTGTAAACCCTTCATACACCTGGGCAAATTATGAGTATTTGATGAATAAATCCGAGATTACCAGTAGTCTGAATCGCACGACAACATGATCAGCAGTTCCAGACAGATGAAGTTCTAGACAATTCTTAAGGCCTCCTTCACACCAGATGCAGTGCGTGCCGGCCCGATTCTGGCCAGAGCGCACTGCATCGCATTGTGGCCGGCTCACTTTTTTTGTGGGGCAGGAGGGGGCATGGCGGGCCATTGAAGTGAATGGCACCGTAGCCACGGCCGCCGGCCGCAATACGATTGGCCGCACGGGATCGCAAGGCACATTATGCCTGCGGTCTGGTCCGGTGCGGTCCAATCAAAATGCTGCAAGCACTATTTTTATCGCACCGGACCGCAGGCATAATGTGCCTTGCGATCTCGTGCCCCTCCTGCCCCACAAAAAACTGAGCTGGCCGCAATGTGATGCAGTGCATTCTGGCTAGAATCGGGCCGGAACGCACTGCATCTGGTGTGAACGAGTAATAACACTTCCAATACACTTTTCAGAGCTTGCTCCTGCTGCCCCTACATCCTAAGCCTCCCTATTTATTATGTAAAAGGGCCAATAGGGAGCTGGGAGGGGACAGGAACATGCCCAACTTTTATTGGATGACTCAAGCTTCCGGCATCGAGATAATTTGCCCATATGTAGGAGGGATGTCCCAAAACAGACCTCATAGGTTGGGTTGCCATCTGTTTCGAGGCAGTGAAATGCCCTTGACAATAGTCGTCGTTATTGCTTGATTAATAAACCATATTACAAAAAATGGACTTCAAACTGAATAATGATTACTTTACTAACCATATCTTACAAACCTTATTATGAAGGCCTTCGGAATTAGTCATTGGGTGAGGAAGAATTTGTACCATGCAGTAAATACAACATCCATTCACAAGCCACCCCTCTCTGCTCTGACCACAGCATACTGAAATCTGACTGGTTTCTCCAAAATACTGCAACTTGCACATCATCATTGTTCTTGACATGACTTTATTAAATAGACCCGTGCGGAATGTATTACTAAAACTAATTATATAAAACTCATCTTACTGAGCACCCTCCCTGTGCTTAGCGCTGGAGGTCTGGAGAATAAAGAAGAACCACATTTTTCCATCTAGTGGAATTTGTTTCTGAACTTGTCTCAAGGCTGATTGATTCTGAGTAAAGACAAGCCACACATGTAATTAGATTGTAAGCTCTAGTGAGCAGGCCCCTCTCACCTTCTGTTTCACTGACATGCTCTCCGCCGCAAAGATGTCATTTACATTTTAAAGCATTTGAAAGATTCACATTCATCCGCCTGTTTGATGATTGCAGGATAGAATGGTTGCCTTTCATGGTTTAAAAAACAAGAGGAAAACGAAAGACAAGTAAAAAATAATATTAATATTAAGGTAGAATTTACATTCTTTACTGGACTGTAAACTTCATTTTAAAAGGGGATTTTATAGCTGAACTCCATCTCCCCCGCCTTCACATACTTAGTGCCCTCACCCCCATGAAGCACCATTGGTGCCCAGGGGTGTCTCCAGCCTATTCACCACCTGAGGCGGTAGTGGTGGTGGTAGTGATGGGTGGCTTAGAGGTGGGAGGGGTTGTAGTGGCTGCGGGTGGTGCACGTTCCAGGGCGGCGGAGGAGACGGTGGCCAGAGCATCCAGCTTAGCTCTTGGCAAGCAATGATGTCACTGGTTAACACGAACATGGCGCGATACTGGCCAGAGCATCCCGCTCAGCTCCTGGCAACCAGTAATATCACTAGTTGTGAAAAACTGGGCAGGACACCAACTTACCTGGGAAGCTCTGGCCGGAAAGTGGGCAGCAGGCACACTGCAAACATTGTGCAGCAGAGCGGTCATGCCGCTCTGTCTGTTGCCTCACGGCGTGACCCAAAGAGATGTCGCCTGAAGCCACGGCTTCAGGCTGCCTCATTATAGGGACAGCCCTGCTGGTACCCCCAAAAAGTGAATGCATACCTTTTTTCCACCAGTCTTCAGCCTAGTCCTGTGATGTCACAGTTCATCTTTCTCCTCTTGTTGTCATGGATGGTTGGTGGGTCCTGAATGCTGCAGCATTCTTGTTTGCGTCCAGGGCCGTTTTAAGATGTGCCCCCCCCTAAGCCGGGGGGAAGGCTTGGCTTGGTGGGCATCATTGGACCCGGTGCAAGTGCAGCAACTTACACAACACAATATCCACAAGGGGAATATTTGGGCTTCAGTGCCACGTGTAACTCTTCTGAAGGGAAGCACATCATATATTATGTATCAGTAATAGAAAGAAGGAGTCTTGCTGCGACACAGTATTGATTGACCTGCAGTTGATTTGAGAATACGATATAGAAACAGTGGGATCACCAGCGCTGGGGATCTTCACTAGCTGCCTGTGAAGCACCAGCTGTGCCACTGCTAATATCCAATACTCCATAACCCAGATCCCTTTTAGGTTTATTGACTTTATTCTCGGCTTCACCATGAAATAAATCAAAGGGTAAACCGAACAAACATTTTCAGCATTGTAGCTGTAAATGTTCTTGAAATTTCCTGCTGCGATATATATATATATATATATATCATATGTTATGTTGTATATATGTTATGTTATATATAGCACTGTTTATTGTTTGTACTGTAGTAATGGTTTATATGATCTATTTTTTATTATTATCTATATATTCACTTTTACATTTTGAGGTTTTTGGCTCTCAGATGTATATTGTATTGCTTGTAGTAATTGTACATTAGAGCTGAGCTTCTGGTTCGGGTCAGCCATGAGTTCACCCCAAGCCCAACTTGTTTATAGTTCACAGAAATGGTGAACTAAATGACTATTTGGATGGTTTACCTGCTCGCCTGAAGCTCCAGCTGCTGCATCCGGAAGTCGTTCATATAGTGGCGTTATCACTGCCACCACTAAATGACAACTTCCCGTCCTGCCTGGGATTCACACAGTTAACAAGCCAGGGGGATCCCAGGTGATGTAATTGACCAAATACGGCCATGCCTATAATTGGTTAATGACATTTGCAGCATATATGGCCGGTGTGTAACATTCAGCTTTTGGGCAGAGTCTGATTTTTTGCGAAGGGAGTGCTACTTAAGAAGATCATCATGGCGCAGGTTGTCATATTCAGCGGGTTGTCATTCATCTTGATTAATGTTGGATCTACATCACTGAATGTTTTGATTAATGTTGGATCTGCATCGGGGGACATTTATTTATTTTTGTGATAAAGGACATTTCACGCTGTATGTGTGTTTATCAATTTCCGTTTGTGAATGAGTAACAAGGGAGACTAGGGGAGGACTGAATATCTGGGAGCTCCCTTATCTTAAAGTGGTCTTCCAGATTCTGATAAGTTCCACCCCCCCCTTCACAAAACCCCACACATCCGCCAGGCCAGAATTGTGGAGATGAGGCTCTTGTTTCAATCAACATGTGGACTAGATGCCTTGCCAAGAGGTACCTTCCCAATGTTGAGGACATGTGGATTGGTATGGTTGGCCAGCCAGGTTTCATGCCCAGATTAGGGTCTTGTAGGATTTTTCGTGCCTGAACCCCCCCCCCCCCCCAAAAAAAAGAGGGGGCAAATGG
>NW_017306270.1:4915865-4945126 GCF_000935625.1 Nanorana parkeri | reverse complement strand
CAAAGAGAAGGGGCAATGTGTGTGAGGCTCCCAAACGATACCAGGCCACATGCTTTCAACAGTGGTAGGGTACTTCTTAGTACATCTAGTCCACATTTTGATGGAAACAAGGGCCTCATCTCCACATTTCTGGCCTGGTGGGTGTGTGGGGTCTTCCCAATCTCCCAATTTTTGCCAGATTTTTGGGGAAATTAAAACTCTCCATTTTGCATATCCCTGGTAAAAACACTGGTATAACAAAAATTTACAAATTCCCGTATAAGATGAAATCTACTGGATTTATCCTATTCACAAGTGAATTCACGTACCTCCACAGCCAACTCTGCTGTGGAATGTTGCACGCGGCTCCCGTGGTGCCAGTGGGACATCACTGATTTTAAATAAGGCCAATAAGTTTGATTTACTACAAAATTGTCAGAATGTTATGAAAATCTGAAAGTCTGTTTATTTGTGCTCGTTCTACTTTTAAAACTGTATAGGTCAATGGGGGGAGGGGGATATTGTCCTGACCTCTGACCCCTGTTCTATTACTATGATTCAGTTAGCATTCATCCTCCTCCATTATTCAAATATGTGTATAGCTGGGAGCTCGTCTCTGTCCTTTTTTTTTTTTTTTTTTTTTTTTTTCTTTTTTCTAATGACATTTACAGCTAAACCGTTGTTAAGGGCTTTTTCAGATTATGCACACCTTCTGCTCCTGCATCATCTATCTATATGCAAATGGAGGCAAATGAGAAAAGCTAAACAAGGCACACATTGTAATCAGCCGGACAACAAATACTTCTGCAATCCATGATTACAGTTTATGTTCCGAGCGCTGCAAACATTTTTTCGAGTGACTGAAGGAGCGTTCAGCGTAGGTTTGTTTAAGGCCATAGCCGCACAAACTTTTATTACAGTGTTTAGGCGACGTTCAGCATTTGTAAAGGGCTTCTACTGAATAATCTTTATTGATTTGCGATGATCTTGAAAATAATCGCGGCCATTCAGCCATTTCTGTTTCCTACAGGGCTCTTACTGATGACTCCATTGCTAGGGCTTGCAGCTTACCGCACATGGAAAAGGAGTTGCGAAGACTAGGTCAGAAATATGCAACAACATTAAAGCTTCACAGAGATTTACATAGCTCTGCACATGACACAGTCCTGCCTTGCAGGGGAGGGAACCTGATTTGTCCCTATTGTAGTCACTTACAGGTATCCACCCCACTCCCCATTCATAGGCCTCCTCCACCTCCACCCTGGACTTAATTAGTGTGCTGCTGCTGCAGTGCTGAGCTATAAATGTTCCAAACCCCAGCTGCACCTGAATCAGTGGTTTACAGGCTCTTCCACTTCTCAAGGGGGCCCAGGACCAAGGTGAATGACATCAGGATGCTGAGTGGGGTGCTCTGTAATTCATAACCTGGAAGTACAAGGTGAGCAGAAACTGACCTAGTTGTGTTTCCTGTTAACGTATTTTTTCAATACAAACAATCCTACATGCATAAAGTACATAGTTACAGGAAAAACCAATACACAAACATACAGGCTGCTACATACATACACAGGAATACACTATCCCTCTTTCCTAGCACATGACATGGTTTCTATAAGAGGATACACTAAAAGTCCCTTATCTTAGGTTGTTGTTGGTTTACAAATTCCGCAGTGAACAGGACTTTGTGGCTCTCAAGTGCTCTCAGGAAAATGGCTTCAGGTTGCAGTCTCTCTTGAAGTGTGGTTTAATGTCATCCTGTCGTCTGTGAAGCCCTTACAATGGCTTCTGCTTATCCCTTTTTTTTTTTATCCTAGTTGCCCCCATTTACTCACATGAGGAATCTACGATTGGTCCAAAGAACACAATCATATATTTCTCACGACGGTGATTAACTGGCAACTGAAGTATCTTTAAAACTGCCATAAATTACTGTTCAGCTCTCTTCTGTCTCAGAGAACATTCTTAAATAAATATGATCTTCCTCAGTCACCAAGAGCCCTGACATATTTCCAAAAGCACCAGCTGTGCGTACAGTTTCCAGCATACCAATGCAACCATTGATCTCAAGGAGACAACACTGTTTATGCCAACTGTTATCTGCTCTCGGAGACAAAAGGGAGATCTTAACTATAAAGCATGACAGTTGGCTTTAGCATAGCAATGTGAAGTCTTTAAATAATATTGTTCCCTGAGAACATACAGACTGTTTACAATTCTTTTCATCCTGTTTACCAGCTTTCTCTTCAACCTCTCTCTACTGCCCCCAATACACCAATACATGCAATATAACAGCCAATGCAGTGTGTAAATTATAGGGTTTTCGCATAGTTTGTCTTTAAACATGCATGGTCCACCATTGTCACTATCAGGAAGCTGTTCCAGAAAGATGATGTACAGCCAACTGTGGTGTAGATGCATTAGGACAAAATATGGCTGGAAAAGATTGCCGGGGATCAACAGAACTAAAAAGTGATGTAAATGGATAAAAACTAGTAAAACAAAAAAGCAAAACATAGCAGTGGTTTATGATACACAACACTTTAGCAAACTAAATGTCATCCAGTTAATGGGGTTCTATCTACTTTAAATGTAATCTCCTAACCCTTCACTTTAAGCTTATCTATAACTTAACCTTTAACCCCCCCCCCCTCCCCCGTATGCTAAGTTAACCTTGACAATTGCAATCAATACTAATTAGTTTTGAATGACAACAGTCCTGTACTGAATTAGTGGTGCTGATGACTTAGGCTGGCCATACACGTTCGTTCATACAAAGTTCTACTGGTGAATGGAGCTTAGGAATCCTCAGCAGGGTGTCCATATTATGAGATGAGTATGTTTTTGCTGGTTCTTCTTCCCTTATACCAGGTGAGGACTGGGAACTTTCAGACTGGGGATGGAAGGGAGAGGGAAGGGACAACAAAATTAACTGGTCCCTTCGCGGTAGGAATATTTCCCTTCGGATTAAAGAAAGTTCACCACACAAAGGGGCTGGTGTATAAAATTCCACCCAGTGTATAGCTGAGTGAATGAATGCCATTCGCATGATATTACGGCTTCTAGATGGAGCCAAGCCTATGCTCTTTGACTCTGTCTAGTAGCAGTAATATCAAGCGAATGTCATTCACTCAGCTATACTAGATGGAGCCAAGCCTATGCTCCTTGACTCCGTCTAGTGGCTATAATGTTGTACGACTGGCATTCATCCTTCTATACCCTGGGTGGGAGTTTCATCAGCCCCTATGTGCACCACCGTAGTGCAGCGATTGGTACCATAATGAAAGGTGGTAGCTGTCTTAGAGAACACGGTTTATTGATACATACCTTTTGACCTATATATATGCCATAAAAGCTGGATTGTAAAAGATGCTTTTAGCATCGAGGCAGCATTGTCCTAGGAAAATAAAGATGCAAAGCTACCCAAAACTTGGTTCCCTATAGTTAGGTATTTTAGGATACATTCACAGCAAATGCAGGTTCTGATTAGCACTACCGTCACTTCACTGATTAAAGCTGAAATACAGTAATTATAATTCTGTAAAACGTCTTTTCTTGACATATTTCTGAACGTTTTGCTGAGCAGTTCAATCAAACATGATACAATATTCATGATTTAATTTCTCTCCTGGTGTAAATATCCTTTTTTTTTCATTTTAAAGAATAATCTTTAACTCTGTTACAGCTTGTCAAGATAATGCACAAAGTTGGAGCTGCATTTAATCTCTTGGAGACATTAGTACCCATTAATACAGTAAAAAAAAAAAGGAATAATTGCAGTTAAAGTCTCACCCACAGCAAGCCAATCTTGTCCTATAGTGCCGTGCATTAACTTGTAATTTAACAAGTCAGACTCGCAGCGCACGTAACGTGGATTAATACACTTAAGGAGCATTGTGGAATTTGGTTATCCTATAAATATTATGATTAACGCCGTGCTGTTACACTCACCGTGTCCCATGAATAGGTAACTCTTTATGCATTCTCATAATTACTATAAAATTATGACATTTAGATTAATGGGGATTACTGTAAACATATGATTTTATTGCTACAACTGAACATGGGTTTTCGGTTTTTACCTATAGAATGTTCTATTTTCTTGTGTCAATGAAAAGATAGAGGGGATTATTCACAAAATAGCTGAAGGATATAACTGTAGGTTCGGCTAATCCTTCGGCTCACTTTGGCTGCCAGAGCCCTTTGGTACAGGTGAATCGAAGGTCTGCTGTATTGTCTATTCACAATAGCCCATACAGCAGCCGAAAAGCTCAGCCCAGCCGGAGCATATGTGTAATGTAAACAAATGGTAAAAAAAAATTAAATAACTGTGCGGGGGCCTCTCCCGATTCACACCAGACCCTTTTAGGTCTAGTAGCAATGTTATGAGGGACTCCCGATTTAAAAAAAAAGCAACAAAATAACAAAATGCTTGGGGTTCCTGCCAAACATCATATCAGGCCATTTAGGTCTGGTAGGAATTTTAAGAGGGAACCCCACCAGCACTAAAAACGGGGGGAAAAAACGTGGGATCCCCCCTTAAATTCCAAACCAGATCATTGATCCGAGCACTGGCCTGGCAGGGCAGGAAAAGGGAAGGTTGAGCGAATGCCCCCCCCCCCCCCCCCCCCACTCCACCAACACCACCCCCCTTGTCATTGGGGGGTTTTTTTCCACGCCCCCCCCCCCCCCCCTGCACTATACCAGGCCACATGCCCTTGGCATTGGGAGGGACACCGATGGGGACAAGGGCCTCTTTCCCACAACCCTGACAGTGGTTGTCGGGGTCTGTTGGCAGGGGGGCTTCTTTTAATTTGCATCAGGGTACCCCCGTTTAAAAAAAATACCCAAAACCAATTTCCCTTTAACTCTAAACCGCAGAAATTGCTGTCTGTGTCTACGTTAGGGAGATTCACCCTCTTTATTTATCCTGGTGACCGTATTAATAGAATGTGCAAGAAAATCCCAAATCCAATGGCCATACTAGTTCTGGTGAACGTGCTGACCACCAGGGATTTCTCTCACTTTGGAGGGATTTGCACTCACTTCCTGTTGTGCCTATCAGACAGGAAATTAAGAGAAATCTCTACAATGGGATGGCAAAAAAAGAAAAAAATTGACAGGAGTTATAACTCTCCCATACTCTATCCAAAACTGGCCATACACTTGTAGGCCACGCGTGGGCCTGGCTCCTTCATCAAAAGCCGACTGAAAAATAGACGTTTGTCAAAAGGAGTGGTGCAAATAGCCAAATGTCAGCAAGACTCGGTCAAAATTCGAGCAGTGTATGTCCAGCTTTAACACTTAATCTGAACCCTAAAATGAAATGTATGACTTGTCCCCCTAAGCTCTAATCTTGTCCCCTGACCTTTTATCTAACCCCAACACTGAATTAACCCTTAAAGCAACATACATCCTTTTTGGGCTCCCTTAGCTATTGGCACTGAAAGCTAGCTCCTTTGCACCAAGGTCTCACAGTGCACAGATATCTGTATGAAAACCACAATTTTGTTTTTTTCATGTCCCAATATACGGCACAGAGCCCTTTCCTACAGTGTCAGTATTCTCCTGCTGCTTTTATCAGTGATGGCCAGGAAAAATGGGGGCTACAGCCTGCTCCCTTTCTCTGTATTAACTCTGCTTTTGTGTCAACATGAAAAGCTACAGAGTTCAGTGGGGTTGAAAGGCAAAATGTGCCAGTGTCATATCTAAACATCTGTCTCCATGGGAGCAATAACTGATATGTCATCCTATGTCTCATGCTTGGTGGAGGGGTGAAACGTTCTCGCTTCCAGGAACTAATGTTACCAGGGAAGGACAAGAGACACTGCCTTTTCTGTACACTTTTGTTTGCAATTGTGAAAATTAATTCAGTAGAGCACCCAATCTTGCCACCATTATAGTAGGGTGCACACAGAGCAAATTTCCTGCTGAATCGGCCAAAATTCACTCCGTTAGTGACCCTGTTCCCTTGGCCGAAGTTGATCAAAAGATTGACTCTTGCCAAAGGAACATGTTGGAAGATCTTCCACTCAACAGTGCTTGCAGCAAAACATCTGCAAGATTGAATGAAGAAAATACAAGCGTGTTTACCTGACTTAAGCTCAACCTATCATATTGTGGTAGACATACTACATATAAAATGTACTAGAAACTACTTATAGGTCCAATTTTGCATGTAAAATACAGAGACATTGAAATGTATTGTTTTTTCATACATTTCTACACCACACATAATTGCTCAAAAGAACAAATATTCGTGCCCACGAAAGTTCTAATTCCAGATGAAACATTACCTAGCACATGCACATCACAATATGTGCAATGGAAATCAGATTCAGGGTTGCAATTTTATTAATCCAGATAAGAAATGAGAAAAAAATCCCATCCTACTCCTTCGATTTTCCTTGTCCCTGTGGTTGAAAATGATTGTTGATTTGACCCCACTTACCATTAGAAAATTGTACACATTTCGATAAAAGTGATATATGGCCAGCTTTTAGAGAAGGTGTTGGGTCTATGCGTATAGAGTGTCGTTAGTAATTTTTTGGAGCCACAAGAGTGAAGGGCAGCAACTAAGTCCTTGTGTATTAGCTGTGAGTCACAAACATGCGTGGTTTTTATGAGGTTAGTAATTGGAGTGTAATATAAAGGATCCATAACACATACAGTATGAATTTGTGTATACTAATATATAGTCTGAGCTCTCACTCTTTTAAACACTTTCCCCATATTCTATATGTCCTTTTTTAAAGTGTATGTAAAGGCAAAACCTTTTATTGCTAACTTTGTATGCAGTAGGGAAGGGTTGTACCCTCGAGTTTTTATTGCTGTTAGAGTTCCCATTGGGGAGATTCAGCCCTCTATTTTATCTTGTGACCATTATCGTTGAGTTGTTGCCAAAATAATAGGTAAGGGGAAATCTTCCAATGAGGACACTTGTTCCAGGGACAACTGTCTATGAGGGGGATTCCCCGCACTTTGGGAGATTTTCCTTCACTTCCTGCTGCATCTAAAGTAAAGCGAAATTTCCTAGTGGTATACAGACAGGAAATAAATTACCTGGCAGGGGATTTCACCCTTCTCTACTCTACGTTTTGGCTCTACATACACTTTAAGGTGTTCTATATAAATCTGTTTGTGAAAAATAATTGTCCTACGTATGGCAGTAACATCAAAGAATGTGTCCCAATGCAACAATGCATGTCTTTTAGTATTGTGAACGTGTCATGTGTCACCTGCACTCCATACAGCGTTACAACCTTCAAGGATGATAGTGGTGCTCATAGTGTTGACTCGGATGGCGCCATGTGAAACTCGGATGGCGCCATGTGAAACTCCAAAGTGTTAAACGGAAAGTCACCATCACGCACGGAGTAAAATTGTAAATTCTAGTTCTATGTATTAGATCCTCATCACATCTGCCAAGAGAAGCCAACTTTTCGGGGCCCAACAGGGTCCATTCTTCACTATGCTACCTTGAAGAAGGGACCCTGTGTGGCCCTGACATGTTGGCTTCTCATGACAAAGTGACAATGATTTAATAAATAGAACTAGAAGTTATGATTTCACTCCATGTGTGCTGATGACTTTCCGTTTAACACTTTAGTATTGTAAATGTCACCTAGTACCCTGCTAGCATTAATGCACAAATATTTTGCCTCCACATCACTAAGGTGCCCCCCTTTCTTGTTCCATTGAGTTTGGAGGTATGGCAATGTTTGCATTTTTTTACCAAACAAAACTGGTGGTACAGTGATTACTAGGGATGCACCGATACCAAGTACCGTACTCGGCATGTACAGATACTTTTCCAGCTCCAAGACTAGACTAGAGAAAAATTCAAAAGTTAGGAGGCAGCTGTCATTTGTAAGGAGCACACGGAGCTCCTGAGGATTTGTACATCTCTGTTTTAATGTGTGATTTTGTTTTTATAAATGTATATTAGGGATGCACCGATACCATTTTTGCAAGTACAAGTACTGATACTTGTCCAAGTACTTACAGATGCAAGTACTGATACATTTTTGTTTATTGCCATGTTTCTAAAACAATACAGACTAATGATTTCAGGACAGTGGTGGAGCGCCAGAGCTAGGTCCCAGCTGCAACGTCTGCATACCCTGGTAGTTCTCATGAAAATGTCAAGTATCGGCACTGGTATCTGAACTGGTATCCGTGCATCCCTAGTGATTACCATCTAAGGCTCCCAGCCACAAATAAATGGGAGAGCTACAAATTATGTCACTTCCTGAACTGGAAGGTTCTCTTGATAACTGCATCTCAGTAATAGAACCCACGGGAAGGAAAAA
This sequence comes from Nanorana parkeri, assembly GCF_000935625.1. Lineage (NCBI taxonomy): Eukaryota > Metazoa > Chordata > Amphibia > Anura > Dicroglossidae > Nanorana > Nanorana parkeri. Next base: position 4,936,838 of record NW_017306270.1, on the reverse strand, counting down.
AAGTCAACACAAAATTCAACTGTAAAAAAAAATTAATAAAAAGCAATAATAACTGTTATTGTTCTGTACATCAAGTATCATTAAAAAAAACTACCACAGACTATGAAATTATAAAGCAATTATCTTAACAATTGATAAAAATGGAATCTCTTGCACAGTAATAAAAAACAAAGTGCCAGTTCTTTCAACATTCACCCTAAATTACCCCTTCCTTCTAGTGGCGGCCCCCACAACACTACTGTGTTTTTCAGTGATGTAGGGGATGGCAAAAAGAACCACAGTGCTCAGCGGGGGGAGGCGGAGAAAGGCTAGGAATCCGACACCCCTGGAAGTGTGTCAGATGGAGATTATTCAATGGGCACAATAGCTCTTGAAACCATGAAGATCAGCAGCGAGACAAGTATGTATAATATCTGTTATTTACAGGGTAACCTTTTTTCATTTTGCAAAAGGTTGTGTTATAGAAAGCTGTATGTTATATCTTGTTGACTCAGTAAGGTTAACAGAATAACTTTCCATTTACCCTATTTATTACTGAGTTTTTCAGATCAAAGGTTTAAAGCCTCTAAATTCATCCTCTACTTATTGGCAGGAGTGTCAGAACTTTGCAGCCAACCTTTTAAAATCCATTGGTTTTCACTGCAAGCTGTCTGGAGCAAGGTCTGTCCAGCTTCAGGAACCAATTGAAAGAAATGGATTTCACAGGGTGGCTAAATAAAAGTGAAGTTACTCTGATAGGTGATGGCCCCGGAGCTGTGCAGTGTCTCTGTTTGAATGGTTAATCGTCAGGGTTTCTAAGGAGGGCACCCATGTGAAGAAACATGGAGATAAAAATTGAGTTTTCCCCTCTCCCGCTCCCTGAAAGTAGAATATCTCTAAAATATTCTGTAACTGTTTACATATAGAGTTAAGAAATGTGATACTGAATTAATGTGGGTCTCCTAACAATGCATACTTGTAGTTTTGACAAGTGTGGAAGTGAGGACAGGATTTGAATTACACAGTACTGTTCACGCTGTCCTAAACAATCTGATTGCCTTCACCAAGCTGTCTGACCAATGTCACTGTTATGATATGTTTGGAATTATCAAAAGGCTTTACCATGGAATCAAATTGCTCTTGATGATGTTAGAGAATATTTTGAACAGCAGAATTTTTCCTATCTTTAGGCTAGCATAGGAAACAAATTACTCCACATATGTACATTCACTGAGGAGAATTGCATTATGTTGTTTGTAATTGTTATTCCTTCTTTATATACGTAATCCATTATTGAAATGGAACGGCAGTGAAATTTAGTCTGAAAACTTTGTACTGCACAAAAACAATGATGGGATGTGGTCTTTGAAGGGGGACCACCAGGGGAGAAACCTGTAGCCACACCAACAATGTAGTCAGTTAACATAATCCATGGCCGCTCACCAGGTGCTCAAGGGGTTCCAACCTGTGCATAGTTCCATAATGCAAGTCCAAATTCTAAATTCTCAAGCCTTATGCAAATTTGGTTCTGTGATGACAAAATAAACAGGGTAATCCCAGCATGGCTGTGATGTGCTCCCAGGTTTCTTTTAGACTTATATTGTAAAGCCAATAGCTACCAAATCCTGGAACTCTTCACTTTATAGGTGCTTGCCTAACAAGATCAAGGTATTCCAGATTGTTGTTAATTATTCAACCAGACCAATAGGTCGCCTCCAGGCTTCACCTTCACTAGCCGCAGGTGCGGGGCACCATAATAAGATGTACCAACTAGTGTGGACATGCACAAACCGGCTCTTCCAAAATCAGTTTTGGCAGCTAGAGAGGTAATGTATTAATAGACTGTATCAGTGTGTGGTGCATCTGTAGGATAAATTATTCATCAGGAATGTAAAAGCAGCATGTTTAACCACTTGAATAGTAGCCATGTATCTATACCCAGCACAGTTTTCAGTGCTGTAATAGTTTGACTGACAATGGTTTGGTCATGCAACAGTGTACCTAAATTATTGATATCGTTTTTTTAGACAGAGGTTTTATTTAATAGTATTTAGTTACCACTGGGTCTTTTTTTTTTTTTTTAAACTACCGGTATATACAGGACAAAAGACGAAACATTTTGAAAAATAAAACTTTACTTCCTGTTATTAAACTAAGAATGTCAGGGCAGTATGAACACCCCCTAGATTACCCCTTTTTTTGGAAAGTAGACTTCCCCAGGGTGATCTAATTTTGCCACAATTTTTTGGGAAATGAAGAAACAATCCCTTAATCAAATACCGTACCCTGAATCCTCCTCTGTTGTGAAAGGGGCGGGCACTCCAAAGTACAAAGCAGTACTTTTTACGTTTCTTATCACTATGACTAGTCATCACAACGATCAAAAGGTAGAAATACGCAGAGATCAGCTCTGTACAGTGTGTCTATGATCTCAGCCATCTGATGACAACTGAGATCGCAGTGGTTAACAGGCATACTGGCCACCCGTAGGCTGTTTCTGGATTGACGTTAATACGGCAAAGCCAATCCAAGACACAGCCACACACTGCCAATATCCACCCAGCCCTTCTATATTTGAAAAATCCAGTCAACTCCAAGTTTGGGATCCCTGCCTGATGGTTGCTCACCTCTAATGCATTTCACCGAATCAGGCTTAGTCGTACACTACTCAATTACTAGGCCTGATTGGGTGAAACGGGTTAGAGGTGAGCAACCATCAGGCAGGGATCCCAAACTTGGAGTTGACTGGATTTTACAGTGCCCAGCTTTTTTTTTATTGACTTTGCTGTGGCGTATGGACAGCTCTCTTGCCGCACCTGCGGTGAACCCAAGCTGTGGAACTGTGATGTTGAGGTCCGTCTTTGTGTTTGTTAATAAACACCACTATAGAAATAGAAATCCACCATTTTATTTATAATACGTCAGAGGTGGTTGGGAGGGAGGTGGTTAGAGTGTGAACCTATTTGCTACCTTTTGGTCTGTTAAATATACCATTAAAAGCATTTGGTATATATTTATGTGTAAAAAATACTTAAGATATTCAGAGAGCTTGTAATTTCCTGCACGTTGTGCCTTTGCTACACTCTTATCAGTCAGCATTGCTAATTCTGTGCTCTGCCCAGTTTTCTCTGTGGACTACAAAACACCTACCCCTAAGGTATAGAGATGGGGCAAGTTAACTTATACAATAGACCAAATAGGAAGAGAGCAGCCTAGGGTGACAACACTGCCCGGCCATACATACAGACAGTACAGTGAGCAAGCGTTGTCACCTTAGGACAGGTTCAGTATTACTGGTTGGATAACTAGGTAAAAATAAAGGGGGGAAAAAATGAAAAAAAGGAAACTAATGCAGCCACCACATCTTAGTTCTGATAAGGTGCAATTTATTACATTTTTCTTCTTGGGTTTGGTTACGCTTCAGTTACATAAAATTAGCTGGTAGCCAGCCAGTCTCTATTACATTGCACAGTTGGATGTAGTAATCCCTTAGGAGATTCCTGCTCCTGCACCCCAGCACTGCTGATTTTCCAGGATAGTGTGGCAGCATTTGCGCTATCACAGAGCAGGCAGGGAGGGGGCCCTGGGTCTGGAATCATGGGCTGTAGAAGAATTTTAACTCTCTGCTAACATTGCATCAGAGCAGGAATGTAATGCTAGTAATAAGAGACATCAGATATGGAACATGACATCACTGGAGTAAAATGGCATCACTTTGGCAACATAATGCCAAGGCCGAGCTTGTCAGCGTAATTATCATGCATTGTGGATCATAATGAAGGAACGGGAGATGAAATAAATATTTGTGTGTGTAACAACGTCGTGCGTTAAGTAGAAACCATGGCTTGTCTAAGTTAATTGATTGTAGCTACAAGCCCGGCATCTCTAAAATGAATGTAATTTCCCCGGCTGCCTGTAAAAATTAATCAATATATCCCTGGAGATTACTTCCTGGGTAAATTGCTTCAAAGAAATTAGACCAACCATTGTGTACAAATGGAGCCGCTTTCATCCTCTGCAATTTTTCTGCGATTTATTTTTTTTTTTCCACCTTTTATTTACATTTTTAATTCCATTTAATGTAATTGTAATTGGAACCTTTGAGTACATATTTGGCCCTGCTTATTTTATTTAGATGCTAATTTAATTAGGGCTCTGTAAACATGGAGAAGAACTTGGTGACGATCATGATGCATGAGCAGCCTGTGCGTGTTCAGCTTTTTCGTCCCCTTGGAATGTTTATGATGAAACCGAATCATGTTTGGTATCAATGGTTGTTGTCACCTATGCATATAAAATAGGTTGAAGCTGTCATGATCTCGCATTAAGCAGTTACTGACACACAACACTGTATTAGCTGCTCATTATATAAAGTCAGGAAGAGCATTCACGTTCACATTTATATGAGTTTTGTGTGTTCCGTTGCTGCCAGATTCTGCAGTCTTTTCAGAGTGTAAGTCTGCCACATATTTCTATATTTTTCAGGGTGCACTAAAATACAGCATGGTGCAGCATTGTTTAAGAGAGCCTGCCAGTGCCTTGCCATTTGGTGTGAAGAAATCTGTAATAGTTTAAGTGAATAGGAAAGCCGAATGTATAAGCTAAACGCCAGAATGAAACACAGAGCCACTCAATGGATAGGCTGTACCCTAGGTGACTTTGATGCAAATGGGAATGTTTGATTGAAGAGTACCTTTTTAAAGGCTCTGCATGAACTTGATTTATTTGGCATGGAAGCTAGTGGGCTTCCTATATCTCACAGGGGCTCCCATGATGATGTCTCTGCACCTGAGCGTCCATTTCTACTCCTCTGCCCTTGTGTCTTTAAGAGTGTTCAGTCCTGCCCACCTGCCCATGTTTTCCTCAGTGCCCTGTTCTGTCCACTTGCTTTTGTGCTTGCCCAGTTTTGTCCACCTACCTATGTGACTTCCTGAGCTCCCAGTTCTGCCCACCTTCTCCTGTGTCTTCTAGAATGCCCAATTTTGTCCATCTTCCCCCATGTCTTCCCAAGCACCCAGTTCTACCCACCTGCCACTGTGTTTTTCTGAGTGCCCACTTCTACCCACCTTTCCTCGTGTCTTCTCGAGAACTCAGTTCTGCCTACCTTTCCCCATTTCTTCCCAAGTGCAGAGTTCTGCCTACCTCCCCCTGTCTTTCTGAGCTCCTCAGTTCTGCCCACCTTCCCCCGTGTCTTCGAGTACCCAGTTCTGCCCACCTTCTCTCGTGTTTTCCTGAGTGCCCAGTTCTGCCCACCTTACCCCCTGTCTTCCCAAGTGTACAGTTTTGCATGCCTTCCCCATTGGGTCTTCCCAAGACCTCAGTTCTGCCCACCTTGCCATGTGTCTTCCTGGGTGCCCAGTTCTGCCCACAATCCCTTGTGGCTTCCTGAATGCCCAGTTCTGCCTACCTTCCCCATGTCTTTCCGAGTGCCCAGTTCTGCCAAACGGTTCCTTTGTCTTCCTGTGTTCAGTTCTGGCCACCTGCCCCTGTGTCTTCTTGTCTGATTGCTTCTTTTAATATGACCTCAGGAATTTTTTTTGAAAGTGATTTAAATATTCTCAGACCTAGTTCCATTTTCTTTTACTGATTTGACCAGTTTGAAATGTGTGGATACATTTACTTGTAACCTCATATACAGATTCTCTAAAATACATATACTGTATGTATAGTCCCTTCAGGAGACGAAGCCAGAGTTGATGGCAAAGTCATATATTTGAGTGGTAGATGATGGTGGACATATGATGGGGAATGAGGACCGATGGTAGAGGATGGTGGGAGATGATGGGAGCTATTGCTGCAGGGATGGTGAGGGAATGGGAAATGATGGTGCAGCCAGGAATCGTAAGGGATGGGAACTGTTGGTGGCAGGCTGGTGGGGGATGGTATCTGGACTAAGCAAAAACAGGGGCATGTAAACTTCTTTGCCTCCTCCTCCTCCATATATTCTTCTTCAAAAATGCAGTTGTCCTATAAACTGTTTTGTGATCAGACATATGATAAATCATTTGCTAGTGTTATCAGTCCCCTTTTTGATGCAAGGCATGCTCTCTGTGGTTCTGAGATTATAGATCATTTGACATTTAGTGTAACAACACTTCCTATGTCTTTCGATGAACAATGCAGGGGGGAGAAAATGTCATAACTCACAATTCAGGACAAATGGGTGTACATTACAATTCAGTGTTTATTTCTACTATAGTATTAAAAACATAATTTGGCATTTTGCAGTATAGGTCCACTTTCAAAGCATCTAAAAAATATTTTTTCCAGTATGTGAAATGGGCCTTTGTGAGAACACTTTGTTAGGATTTTGCCCTTCTGAAGGAATTTTTTTTAAATCCTGATCCAACGCCATTCCGGAAGGACCTCTTTATAAAAGACTTCTCCAGTAGTGGCTTCAGTAAAGCGACCTCCTCGCTCTGGTCAGCTTCAACTAAGCAACTGTTGAGCAGGATGAGACAGTGGTCCGATTTCCCGGAGGACTGGAGGAAGAGATAAGCAATGTACCAAATTGAGTTACCATACTCTATATATTATTCACAAACTGGCAACAGATCCAAAAATTTACCCCAGGCCAAGCTTGGTTGGGTGGAGCATGCACTCACTGAATCACAGTCATCTAACATCAGTTCACAGTGACCTCTCACTCACTGCGGAGTTGTAAAGTATGGGGATTGTTCAACCAACATGGACCAAAAGAAGGAGCACCAGAGTAGAGGGTAAAAGAGTCTAAATTCCTTTATTGGTTCACAACTAGAAGGCTGTCTTTTATTTGTGGACCATTAAAAGAAATTGAACTCTTTTACGATTCGGTCAGGCGCTCTTTCTTTTGGTGCATGCTTTCAATGTCTTTCTGGGTGCACATTGGAGAGTAGGTCTGTTTCTTTGGTGTGAGCTGCCTAACCAGAGCCAGGGAGCTTTTTGAATGATTGCTTTCCTTTCACCACCCCATATAAACAAGGGCTGAAGTGCCAGCACCTCTTGGATCACTTTTGGAATTTACCACTCAGAAGTCAGAGTTACTGACCTTGCACAAGTAACTCATCATAACCAACCACAAATCAATCATTCACAGAACTGACTACAGTAGACTGCACTGTCTTACTAATGGATCCACTCATTCAACACGATATTCCACCTGTATATTGCTCTCAGGACTCCTGTGATGAAATTTCTGCATCATGTGCTCCACACTCCTGCTGCAGACATTACTATTCATTTCTACTTCTTTTGTTAGATTACAGGGCATTGGACCAAGAGGAAAGATACTTCCTAACTTGGCTTCTTTAATAGATAAAACAGGAGAGAGGAACTAAAAATCTGGCGAGGAGATCTTGGTGATAGTCACCAGAAGATACAAGTAGCCAGTGTTGTCAGTCTACTCTGATGGAGTCTTCATTATGGAGAATAATGGTATCATTGAAGTTTCCAACTACAAAAGAAAATCTCTTTTTTTTCCATGATGTCTTTAGCGTAAAAGGAATTAAACACACGCACGCACGTTGAACTGATGGACTATTATCTTTTTTCAACCTCAAATACTATGAATCCTTACCATTGGAAACCAACAGGTGATTCAACTAAATGGAACCCATCCAAAACTTAAAATATAATTTTAGAGTGGAGTTTGACAAGTTAGTTGGATGCAAGCCCATCTGTGTGATCCTTACTCTCGGTCATCTATCTCTATCAGCAGCACTATCTCTTGATACACTCACTCCGACCATAATTTCCAAGTAAGAAAAGGTTGACTGTATTAATCATGAAACATGCACTGTGCAATAAAAGTCACTGTGCTAAAATATCACATACAAATGACTATATTACTAAGCCAAGCTTAATTAATTGCATGCGGAATAATGAGATGAAGTGTGCCGTCTATCACCCCATGCTAGGAAGGTCTGTATCATAGGACAAGCTCTGGCTGATTCACTGAAACTTCAAAAGCGAGTGGCTTACTTAGAATGTCGTGATTAATAGCTGAAGAAGCAGAAATGATTGTTAACCTTCTTTTAACAGGAAAACTTTTTAAATGATGTACTATATGTAATAGGTGAACCTGGTGGAGGGAAGATTTTCACAGAGACCTAAAAAAGGGTCCACTACAGTTAGTCCTTAAAGACTCAGTCTTCATAGAGGTAGCAGCGCTGAATCAACCTTTTGAGTTAAGACCGCCCTGAACAGGATACCAGTCTGTTATTGGGAAAGAACTCATTGTCCTTAACCAGGATAGCAGACCATTTACAAGTGTAACAGCTGGGATTTCCAGGTTGCTCCACATTAAAGGCCATATAGCTATAGCAGACCATGAGGTTGCTATGGGGCCCAGAGCTGTCTGAATGAATTGATAAATAGTTTGATAAACAAAAAAATAAAATGCCATAGAACAAGAAAACTACTATCAATTAGTATCCTAAATCACCAAAGAAAAAGCCTGAGCTGGAGATTAGAGAGACAGAGTAGCAGTGGTGCTGAGCAACTTGTGTAGTGCTAGATGGGTGACTTTTCATTGCAGAACCAGTGGACTTTATATGTCTGCAACTCTTTTGTGATTTGTTTTAATTCAGGTGGTCAATTTCTTCAGCAGAGGGGAATAAAGTTCCCTGTACTTCCCTGTACTTAAAACCAGAGACTATGCATGAATAATCGCTTGTACAATCTGCAATGTGACTCACTTGGAGCACTGAGCTATTATCTGTGGCCATCACTAAGATCACGCATATGGAAATCGCCCCATGAAGCTCTTGCTGTTACAAAAAAATGTGCAGGCGATTGAACACTGCCTCCTTAAAATGAACCGTAACCTGAGGTTGATTTACTAAAGGCAAGTAGGCTGGTCACTTTGCAAGGGGAATTTCCCTTAACTTAGTGAATGAGGTGTAGCTTTGATGACTTCCATCATCCAATCGTGCAAACAAAATGATTGGGCATTAATCTACACCATGTTCACTAAGCTACGGGAAAATTCCATTCTCTTGCTCGCTCTCTCTCTCTCCATCTCGCTTGCTTGCTCTCTCTCTCGCTCTCTGTCTCCTTAATCCACATACAGGTACATTTTCTTACCATGATAAACCCACCAAGTTAGACATTGACCAACTCCTGGAGTATCAGACAAGCTCTTCTAGACACACTAATCATTAAATTGATAAAGAGGTCCTGTCACCTAGGTATATGTCTTTCCCATAATACTAAAATAATAACATTAACATGCAAGTATCCAATGCTGTGAAATACATTGGTATTATGATTTATCAGTGAGCAGTTTGATGACTAAAATTCGAAGAAACTCTCAGGTAAAATTAACAGTGTGACTCCTGCCAAAGGATTTTTTGTTGTTTTATTTATATGTTTTAGACAGATTGGGGAAGGGTTAAATAATCACACTTATGTCGGTGTTCTGCCCCTGTTGGAGGGATTTCCCCTCACTTCCTCTACTGGTGACTACATAGTCACAGACACACGAAGTGAGGAGTGTCTCCTCAATGGGGACATAAGATAATAAAAAACAGAAGGACAAATAAGGGGGGATGGAGGGCCTGAGTAATAAGGAATGCCAACAAAAATTACATTTGTTCCTCCTTATTATTATACAGGATTTATATGGCTCCAACAGTTTGAGCAGCACTTTACAATATAAGGAAGACATTACAATTACAATGTAATTCAAGACAAGATGGTAAAGAGGGCCCTGCCCCTGAGGGCTTACAATCTAAAAGGGAGGGGCAAGTGATACATGAGGAGGTAGCTAGCTGTGTGGGGATAAATTGTTTGAGAACGTGATGGTTGAGTGGTTAGGTTGAGGTGGGAGAGGCTTCCCTGAAGAGATGAGTCTTAAGGAGTCGCCTAAAGGCAGTCAGAGTAGGAGATAGATGGACAGGTTGGGGTAAAGAGTTCCAAAGGATGGGAGAGGCTCTAGTGAAGTTCTGGAGGTGAGCATGGGAGGAGTTGATGAGGGATGGTTAGGGTGATACTTTGAGACAAGTTTTGAAATATAGCCGGGGGCAGAGTTGTGGATGGCTTTGTAAGTGGTTGTTAATATTTTGAATTGAATCCTTTGGGCGAGTGGAAGCCAGTGCCGGGATTGGCAGAGGGGGTGGGGGGTGGAAGCCAGTGCAGGGATTGGCAGAGGGGGGTTGCAGACACTGAGCGGTACGTTAGGTGAATGAGTCTAGCAACAGCATTTGTGATAGACTGAAGGGGGGATAGCCTATGTAGTGGAAGGTCAATGAGGAGGGAGTTGCAATAGTCAAGGCGAGAGATAAGGGAGTGGATGAGTAATTTTGCGGTTTCATTGGTGAGGAAGGGGCGTATTTTGGACATTACGAAGGTGAAGGTGGCAGGATTTGGATAGTGATTGGATGTGAGGCAGAAAGGTGATGTCCGAGTCAAGGATGACACCTATTACCTTGGCATGGGGGGGAGGGATGGATAGTAGAGAAGAGACACTTAATAAGAGGTGACATGGGTGACATGATCGCAATTTACAAACTCATCAATGGGGAATGCAGTATCGGGAATGCACTACATAAACAAAGAACTTTGAGGTAGATGCGAGGGGACAACAAGAAGGTTTTTTGGTTTTTTTTATTCTAAAAAAAATAAAAATAACTGAAGATTTAATAAAATGTTTGACCTGTTTTAAATTTGACTGGAAATGACATATAATAAGAATTGCAATAAATAGGATGTCAAAAAAGAATAATAAGATAGGCATGCAGAGAAGGATGAAATAAAAAAAAAATTGTTTGGATAGTATGAAATGTCTAGATTACTACTGACAGTAGTCCCTCAATTAGGGGGTGTAATAACGATTATGTATCTTATTTAAATATCTATAGCTATGTTGATATATAAATGGATATGACTCCGAAATCCATAGCTTTTTCAGAGTCGATCGAAATTCCACTTCCCAATCCATCCAAATGCCGCCCAATTTTAGGAGACACACCCCATCGCTGTCCAGCATCAACAAACGATTTATGGGAAATAAATTAAATTTTCTGCATTATTCACCACAAAACAACCATTAGCCTATAGCTGGCCTTACACGTTTATAAATGTTCATTTCTGGAACAATTATTCTGTTTTTTTATGGTAAGTGGGATCCAGTCAGCGTTCATTTTCCACTGAAGTGATGAGGTAAATTTACAGAAGCAGGATGTATTATGTTGTCATTCTGATCTGATGGCTTCAATATTTTGAGTCAATGACCTCAAACAGGTAATGCAGATCAGGAGTTCCGAATTGCCTCTAACCTCACTAGCTGCATTCATTTTGCAGGTCTGCAACTGAAGGTATTGAAGCCAGTGAGGGCTGGGGAATTAGTATTTTCAGAGCTAGAAACCAGCAAGGGAAGCCTCTATATTCCTTCAGTGCACACATCCTTTAACAAGGAAATTTCCAAACCTTCTGCTGTACATTTTCATACATACAAGCCACCCTTTATCTATTGTGTTCTTTTAGTAGCACGTGCAACAATTTTTGATACAACTTACTGTAATAAGAGCACATTCTAACAGGTTTACGTGTTTGACACTTACCATCAGGGTCAGTCCAGGCTGATACCATAGATGTATTGTAGATATCCAGAAGATGAGCACAAAATGTAATTTGGATACACTGTGACAGAAAGAACATACAAAGAAATTGATACACACACCACAATGGGTGTTAAAAGCCATACATCACATTAAGATTGTATTTATTTTTATCTTTCGAATCCCTTACCCGCTTAGCTGTCTTCCTTCCATAGTGACAACAGACATCTGAATCATCTAGGCATCTTCACACTTGTGGGGCGTTTTATACTCTCCGCCAGGGTCACTATAGCTCACTGTAGCACATCTCATTGATGACGAAATGGCCTTTCATGAATGTTAAAAGGCGGAAATGTGACCAAATTCAAGCAAACTTGAGTTGACTTATAGAAACTTGTGCCCTTTCAGAAACGAACACCTGTCAAGCTGCCACTTCTTCAAAGTTAGTTCAACAAAGACCCAAGTACTGGAGGTGAACTGATATTTTCCTGCTAAAGCTGACATGGCAAAGTACAACTCAACATGTCACGTCTGTAAATGTTAACTAGTATCACGACCACTTTCCATACGTACCTCTGGCGACCCTGTCATGGACTTTCCATTATATTTTGCAGTTCTGGACTTGCTGGTTGAAAAAAGTCCAATAAAAATGGTTCCTGCTCAGGAAAAAAATTGTAGGAGATTAATTTATTAAACACTAATGTAGTCGTTGTGTTATTTTTTTCAATGAACCTCTTAATGTATAGCTGTTTATTTTAAAGTAAGCACCAAAATGTGCCTGCCTGTGTTTTTTAAACCATCTATAAGTTTTCAGTGAAGCCACAGTCCTTGGCATAGTGTAGGCCTCAACGTGTCCAAAGTAGACCTATGCCCCATCATTCAGCAATCCATTACTTATCTACGTACACTTTAGTATAGGACTTTTAAATAGTTATAGCACCAGTGGAGCATGGCTTAGGTCTAGGCCTAAACTTGTTCGACAGTGCCCCAAGCTCTACAATTTAACAGTTCAATACTAAAGCCTCTACTGACCACTGAGACTTTGGTGTTGGACTAATTAATGGGGATGAAGTTTAGTACTACTGGGGAGGGGCTTAGGTCTAGGCCTCAGTTTGTCCGAGATTGCCCCAAGCCCTAGCATTTAACAATTCAATACCAAAGCCTCTACTGACCACTGAAACCCTGGCATTGGACCAACTAATGGGGGTAGAGATTAGTACCACTGGGGAGAGGCTTAAGTCTAGGCCTAAATGTGTCTGACATTGCCCCAAGCCCTACCATTTAACAGTCCAATACCAAAAGATATGTATGCAAAACTACCCTGCGCTGGTAAATTGTTCAGTGATAAATGTTAACAAAACCTTAATACAAATATAATTCGTTATGCATCAATTGGACTGACATATTTCATTTTTCGTTTATTTTATTTTTATACATGTTGGATATTTATTATATTTGTATTATTTATCAATTGAACAATTTACCAGGGTATTTTTGCATACATATCTTTTGACACTGTGTTAGCACTGCAGCAGTAACACAACCATCTTAGATTAAGTTATACCACCACAGCGCAGATTATTTATTGATACATAGTCCAATACCAAAGCCTCTACTGACCACTGAGACTCTGGCGTTGGACGGGGTAGAGTTTTTAGTACCACTGGGGAGGGGCTTAGGTCTAGGCCTCAATTTGTCTGCCAGTGGCTTAAGGTTGTCATCCTGATACATGAAGTGGTGTTACCTGCAGGATTTCCAGATAAGAAACTTTGCAACAGATTCATAAACATTATTCGGAAACTGTAAACAGGAAGGCAAGACACCAAAGCACATTGAAAAAAAGATTTTGGGTTTACATACACTTTAAATGTGTAGAAAAGAAGAGTATTTAGGAAGAAGAATTGGTATTTAAAGGGATATTTGAATGATGAGTGAGTGCTGAATGGTGTGTGGAAGGGAGTTCTAGATAAGGGGAGAGTCACGTTGAAAATCTTGAATGTCATGAGCGGAGCGCCGCTGAATACATTTGTTAGAATTCCAATCCAAAAGGAGGTTCTGCACCAGATCAAATAAAGATCCATTTGGATATAGTTTCCTTTAAGTCCGTTCAAGTCCCTATTCCATTTTTCTAAGCCCTACTGAAGGGGGTGTCTTTTTGCCCCTGAAACGCGTTGGTCTGTGTGTTTGAGAGCCACCTTACAAGGGCTAGTAAACTCATTTGAAGATTTCTTTGCATTTGAACCATTGAAATCCCAGCGCCTCCTACATGTGCAAAGTGGAGGCTGTTGTTTGGGGCAATAACTGAAAATTAGAAGGACCGAGGAAGTGCTAGAGAGAGATTTTGACTTCATAATCCTAACTGTCCTGCAGGGAGGATGAAGGCGCTGAGTCGTCATGCACAAACACCCCTGCATTATTACCCATAATTGATTGCTGTTGTAAACATGGAGTTGGCACTGCTTTACTATGGGGCAGGTCAAATTGTGAAATAAAAAAACCTGGCATAAATATATCATTTTTATTGTATTGTTTAATGACAGCATACATATTTCTGATTCAAGAATTAGACAAGTGTCATCTTCAGCCTGCATACCTCTGTAGGTGGATAATAAGAATTCCTGTCTTGGATTCTACTTCCCACACCGTGATAAAGTGACAGCGTCTAAGCTTTGATGCATCTCGCTGCCATTCCACCAGGTGCGGCATAGTCTGCTAAAGGAACACTAAGCTCTAACAAATCCCACGTGAAATTTAGTGATAATATCACATTGCTTGTCATTTTTCAGATCACTAAATAGTGTGACATCTCTAGAGAGGTCTCAGCCTGTTCTCCTCAGTACTCGCGTGTCACCAGAATTTGATGGGGCCTGTCTTCTGTCATTGACTTTTACTGGAGTAAAAAGTCGTTTTATGTGTAAGAGTGAGTGTAAAGTTCATTGCGTGAATAAGTATATGTCTCTTATAAGCTATTTTACTAATGGGGAAGTAGAAGGAGACAGGATAGGTAGGGTGACTTAAAAGGGATTTTCTCCTTAACTTGTATGGTATCCAGTCTCATCTTGACAGCTAAATGTAAAAGAGTCCACATGCTGCAGAAGTCACCATCAATCCTCAAATCTTATAAAGGGGCTTTTCCTCTAATATTTACATTCTTCCAGCATATGAGCTGGCAGGTAGCTCACACAAAGGAGCATCTTAGCTTCTGGCCAGCAAAAGACTTCACTGATATCGATTAGTAACCAGCAGACAAGTTTACTTGACCAGATTGAGCCCGTTCACAGCAACCACCAATCTGGCAAGCAAATTAAAGGAGAACTATGGGGTAAGTGTTTTTCCCCATAGTTCTCTTTAGGGTCACGGGAGGACATATATACTAACCTCCTCCCATGACCCAAAGCTCAGTATGTTGCGGGCAATACTGACAGCGCCGCAGCCAGGACGGATCCCGACAATACTGTCGAGATCCAAGCAGCTGTGTGAGTTACAGCTGGCTCTGCCTATCTAGAGGCAGAACCAGCTGTGCCTGCCCCCTCTACCCATTCGTTCCTCCACTAGGCGCTGGAGGATCGGAGAGGGGAGGGGGAGAGCCATGCCTGTGGAGAGCAGTGACTGACAGTCACCGCTCACTGCAGGGAGATGATCGGGAGGTGAGCTAATCGCTGCCTGTTTCTGCTTACTTCCCGATCAATAGAGCTGACCTGTGACAGCTTCTTTGTCACAGGTCAGCTCTAACTATGAGGATGAGTGAAAAACACTCACCTCATAGTTCTCCTTTAATCTAAGTTAATAGGGGTCTTCAGATTCCTGGACAGTCTGAGAACATATCTCAGAGAGCCCAAGCTTTGAGAGACCTCTGGTTAGTGTTTGAACAGAATATAATGTGGTTCCTGCTCTTGCTGATTGGCAAAGGGCTTGGGCGTTTTACAACCCTTGTAGTACCTATTAAGAGTAATAATATTTCCATATCAGAGCAACGTCATTACAGGAGTAAGGTGTTAACTTCCTCTCAACTCCCAATGTTCTCGTATGTGTCATTAGAACCAGGACACAATTGAATCCAGATCATTTACTGACCAGAGGTCAAAGAATGAGGTGCAAGGAGCCAGCTCCAGAGCATTAATAAGCTAGCAAAGAGACCCCAATACTACATGCTGGGCAGATTGCAATCATTGTCACCCATTCCAGATTGACAGTGGATCAGATTTGCCAACATTTACTCATCATTCAAAAACAATAAATCAGAGTGATGTTGTGGTGACTAGCTTACACCATGAGACAAAGTGGACAGCTGAGGCAATAGCAAGCACATTTCGGACAATGGCTGAGCCATTCAAATCATTACTGTCCCCACAAAATGGCCAAAAAGCCTGAAACAGCTGTATAGTTTGGAATAAATAGTTCTATAATATCCAGCTATATTTGCACTATACACATCTTGTATGTGCATTTGGCTGTTGTGGCATAAAAGAATGCCAACTCAATCAACAAGGTATACTCCCCTGTCTGTACTCTCACACTGCCTCCCCACTTCAGGAGTCCATTCTATGTAAGGTCCATTGTCAGATGGTGTTGGAGTTGACCTGGGTGGACAATGTCACTGCCCCTACCTACATGACTGTCCTTGGGTCTACAGTTGGCTGCTTGGGCCCGAACATTGCCACTTAAAAAAATGACTCCACATATTCCTATTCGCTATAATTGTAGTTGCTATTATTAGTCCTTTCTTGTAAGTTTGATAACACAACAGGAAGTGAGGGGAACTCCATATGTAGGTTGTTGAGAGCTGAAGAGGTGACTACCATTGGAGGATTTCCCTTTACCTCCTGTTCCTGTGAGAACTCAAATTTTGGATTTCAAATCACATTCAGTGATATAGGCAGCAATACATGTTGGTATTTTAACACTTTCTCAGACTATCTAAAAAATTAAATTGTCTGTACATACGCTGTAAAAAAATGGTTCTGATGTTCCCAGCCCAGCACACCAGACATACAGGAGGTATGGTGGTAGCAACTGTGTGGTCTACTGCCATGATAATACCAACATACATGTTTAGCATTAGGTTCCAATCAGTGGCTTAACTATAGTCATAGCAGCCCAGACAGCTGCTATGGGGCTTGGGAGTAGAAGGGGGCCACATTGGGTTGTTGAAGCAAATTAAACATAGAAGGTGTAAAGATAACACAGTGCTGTGTCATTAAGGGTTGGAGTGATTGCAGTTGATGATAACCCTAATCCTCTGTAAAGTGTAGGAAAGCTGATGCCAGATGCACATGAGGAGTTTTGGGGATCTTGGTGTTGTTAGTCACAGCTCAGAGAGAGGTTGTCAGGGGTCTCCCCCCTCACATTTTTGCTATGGGGCCCCTTGATTACAACCCTGGTTCCAATGGTGATACGAATTCACTAGGGAACAATTACCACCTATTAGGAAGTCAACAGGCACTGAAAAGTCAAAAAAAGAAAAGGAAAAAAATTAATCCATTTAATACTCACGCAGGATCAGCACTATGGGCAGCACCACATGCTGTGACTATTACCGGCAAATCCAGCCCATGAAATGTTCCTGACCTCTACAAGTTATAATAAATACACCCCATTATCTGCATAGCAATTTGCATTCTATGGTGGAATGGCCATTGGAGATCTGCCTGTGTATATAAAGTATTGACCATAGTGATACATATTCTTTTTTTTTTACATTCAATTTTTATTAATTTCAAAAAAACAATGGAGAGGTTTGCGGTATCCACGCTACTCGCGTGTAGTCGCCATTACGTCCAAGCCACGCCCCCCCATATTCAGCCATATCTGTTTCTATCTTCTGATGTGGGAAACATTTTAGTGCCAACTTTATTTGACATAAGAGGTCTCCTTTCCACAACCCTAGTAATTCTTACATGAATGTAGACAACACAGACCATAAATTCTTTTTCCAGGAAAGACTTTCATTAATGCAGACATCTACAACAGTCAACATCAGCAAAAAAGAGGATGCTGCAAATAAGACATACTGGTGCCTGTATAACAGAAAAATAGCTGAGCCGCCTAAAACAGCTCCATTCCATCATGTTTCTTAGGAAGTTAGAGAGACATTTAGATTGCATTTAATGGCAATGGGTGACTATTTCTCTCTTTTATAAAGCTGAATGGTACCCATGTAATGAGGCTGCACTAGCATTTTTTTCTTTCTAAAAATGTCATCACCATTTTAATCCTTTATCTTGCTTCAGTTTCTGTTCAAGAGTTGGCATCTGCCAAGCTGTATTGCTGTAGTGTGGCAGTCGTCTTGGGGAGGGCTTTTAGGAAACTATGTTCCATCTACTCAGTGACACCCGCTACATATTCTACAAATGTAATGTTGCTGTGGATGAAAGATGTGGGCGTGATGATGACTGCACTGCTCAACTATACATGACCTGCAACATACAGTGGTCATAGACTTCCCCAATGCCTTATGTATGGGCTGTCAACAGGTAAATTGCAAATCATTTCACATATCAATCTTTGGCATCCTTAGGGAAGAAATACATTTTCTCAATATGCACTATATTGTCAAAAGTATTGGGACACCCCTCCAAATCATTGGATTCAGGTGTGCTGTGAAATGTCCTTGCTACTAAATATTCTGCGGTCAACTGTTATTGGTATTGTAACAAAGTGAAAGCAACCAGGAACAACAGCAAGGCCACGTAAAATGACAGAGCGAGTTCAGCGCATACTGAAGTGCACAGTGTGCAGAAGTTGCCAACTGTCTGCAGAGTCAATAGCTACAGACCTCCAAACTTTGTGTGGCCTTCAGATTGGCACAATAACAGTGCGTAGAGAGCTTAATGGAATGGGTTTCCATGGCCGAGCAGCTGCATCCAAGCCTTAAATCACCAAGTGCAATGCAAAGCGTCGGATGCCGTGGTGTAAAGCACGCCGCCAGTGGACTCTAGAGACGTGTAGACTTGTTCTCTGGAGTGATGAATCACGCTTCTCTGTCTGGCAATCCGATGGACGTGTCTGGGTTTGGCAGTTGCCAGGACAACGGTACTTGCCTGACTGCATTGTGCCAAGTGTAAAGTTTGGTAGAGGGGGATTATGGTGTGGGGCTGCTTTTCAGGGGTTGGGCTTGGCCCCTTAGTTCCAGTGAAGGGAACTCTTAAGGCATCAGCATACCAAGACATTTTGGACAATTTCATGCTCGGACTAAGACTGGGATGCCATTAAAGGTCATGTGCGTGTCAAGGCAGGTGTCCCAATACTTTTGGCAATATAGTGTATGTATGCATGAGAAATCTAAACTTGAGGTGACACCTATGTTTGAGAAGTACTGTGAGGGGAATTTATCAATACTGGAGCAGGCAAAAACTGGAGCAACTGTGCATGGCGACCAATCAGCTTCTCTCTTCAGTTGATAAAATAATAAAAATATACTCACCCAAACCACAATCTCGGCTGGCTCCTGCATGGCTCCCTCCAGCCTGTGTCGCCCTCCGCTCCAGCGATGGTATGTCCCTCGGCGTCCTCACATTCTATACACTTTATGGGGGAGTGAGGCTGAAGGGACCTAAGGGAATCTAACAGCGAGCCATGGATCATGGTTCGGTTGAGTATAACTTTGTCATTGTAGCTCCCTAGACAAAATGAGCACTTAACCCTTGAAGTACAGGGGAAGCCCCATTGCTAGGGTAAAGATTTGATTTGCCCAGAGTTCTTATTTAAGTACTGTAATAAGGGATCACAAAATAACCATAGAGGAGCGGGTGCTGTGTTAACTACTTCTATTTGCTTTGCACTTTAAACCATATTATTTTTGCCCCCTGATAAAAAGGTATGAACATCTTAACCATTTCATGCTAGTTTTCAGTTACTGTGTTCTGCGTTCTCCTTTCCTCCTTCCAAGATCGCTCTCCTTTATTACTGACAATCTAGCATCTAATTGTCATCTTTAACACACTGGGCTAGAGATGATCTCAGATGATAATGTGAGTCATGTTTTGTGCAGGCGCAATGATTAACTCAGGACAAATGCAAACGAGAAGTCACTGTCGAACGTCATGCACAGAATAGTAACATACGTTGACACAGTGTGGCACGAGGGATCGCTGACATTTTTGGCTGTAATAACATATGATAGTCTGAAAGTTGGCTTTTTTTTTGTCCCAGAATAGTTTTACGTGAATATGTCTAACGAGGTCATCGAAAACGCCAGGAGTCAGAGGAGAACAATTTTATCTCCCATCTCTAAATTTAATCTCATTGTACGTCACCTATTAAATTATTTCAGCTCCATCCTTCTTATTAATATGCAATTTTTCTTGTTTTTTGGCAGGAGGACCTCTGGGTTTTTTTGGGTCACTCTCCCATCTTTTGCTAGCCATAGGACTTGGCATGCACTTCCCAGACAACAAGTTCTGACAGAGTCGGCAGAGATGCTGCAGGCATGCAAGTGCTGCCATTTCAAATTGAACTGTAGCGCAGAAAGTACAGGCCTGCCATGAGAGAGAGAGGGAGGGAAGGAGGACCATGGAACGTCTGATAGGAAAATAGAACCAGTCAGATTGTATTAAAAAAGTAAATACACCTAATGGCGTTTATATAACCGCGTTGAGGATTTCTACAACATAGTCCTCCTGCAGTGGTGTCTGATGTACACCTTGTTTTTTTGTGTGACTCACTAAACAAATCATACAGTACTGTAGTCAAATAGGAGAAGCTTCTTTTCTTATTGCTTACCATAACTGTTTGAAAAAATTCTATACATTTTGGAGGTGAAAAGCAAGAAATGAAATGACTATGCGATCTCCCATCAGCTACAAGTAACCAAAGACGTGAGACAACAGCCACCCAATTGGTATTCTTTGGGCGCCAATCTCATGTCTGCAGGAACCTCCATACACCACCAGATGGCCGCCTTCAAGGGCATCTCTGTAGCGCTCATCCCCGAAGGAGCCGCTGGATTAACCCGGGTCATCACCACTAGTCTGTCTAGGAGTATGATCTTCAGCCTCCCCACTAGCATTCAACCGCCCTCTTCTGGTGCCCACAAACTGTTGTCCACTCTAGTAATGCAATGCTGAATAAGTTTTATTAAACATCTTCACACTGGGGAGAGAGGGTATAGGGATCCTAGTCATCCTGGGTGTAACAGACTCCAGACTCACCAGACCTTTTAAGCATCTCAGTGTAGATCCACTTGTGATACAGCGGATAGCACTTGAAGCAGCAGATGAGCAGGGATGTGCACAAATCCTCAGCAGGAGAGTCACCAGCCATGGTCCTGAGGTCCTCTAGATCAGCGGTGGCAAACACAAGGCCCGCGGGCCGAATCCGGCCCGCCGGACTTTGTAATGTGGCCCGCACAGCCAGGGCTGGCCTTAGGGGTGTGCGGGCTGTGCGGTCGCACAGGGCGCCATAGCAACATGGGCGCCTGGCGACCGGCACAGATTCAGTTAAAACAGACATGCAAACC
>NW_017306270.1:4779342-4914843 GCF_000935625.1 Nanorana parkeri | reverse complement strand
CTGAGGAGTAAAGTCCCTGATACACAGTTGACTAGTTGCTATGGGCAGCAAATGAAATAAATGTTCTCTATAACTAGACAACCAGGACATATAATTGATTCTATATTATCCACAAAGGGTTAACAGCACTCTCTCAACCCTGCAGCAGTAAATCTCAGTGCCTGTACCTGCTCTCAATTGTAGTCTATGCCCGCCCTCTCTGTGCAGCAAGTAGCTTCTTCCTTCTGAGAGCCAAGCCTCATTCTGAGGCTACTCTAGAGATCACATGACCTGCCTCCAGGAGGCAAGCCTCACTCTGAAACTTTACCCACTGATATCTTACCGGAAAGGTTTATTAAGAGTAAACCTTTCAGGGAGAAAATGCCTCTCTCGCAGACATCAGGGAGCTGCTGTCCAAAAGAGGGAGACTCCCTTAACATCAGGGAGACTTGAGATCCCTGGTTAAAAAAACATCTTTAATAATCGCCCGCGGGCGCGGCGCCCCTCCGTGCGGGCGCTTGACAGTTTACCTGTCAGCTCAGCCAGGCAGCACAGCAGTGACAGTGTCACTGGCAGTCTATAAATGACTCATTAAGATGGCGGCCGTGCTGTCGCGGCGGCCATCTTTAAAACTGGAAAAAGTACTGGCACTCTGGCAGGCCAGTCCACAGGCGGAATCAGGAGTCGGAGATCATCTTTACTGTGCGCCCGCGGGGGCGCGGCGCCCCTCTGTGCGGGCGCTGGATGGAACAGCTGTGGGCTCAGCCAGGCAGCACAGGCTGCAGTGACATGTCACTGGCAGTCTGTTGGTTACTCATTAAGATGGCCGCCGCTCAGCAACAGCGCGGCGGCCATCTTTAAATCTGGACAATGTACAGCCTGGCAAGCCACAGGCGGATTCTGCCGGAAAGACACGTGGGAGGCTGTCCTTGCCTTGCTATGAGGAGCAGGGATGAGGAGCAGGAGCTCATATGCCATGCGCACTAAGAAGACAAAGGAGGGCAAGAATCCGCAGAAGCAGGCAGCAGATGTAAAAACTTTGTTCTGTAAGTAAATTCTTTTTTTTTAAATAAATGCAGTGTACTGCTTAATGTCTGTTTTTGTATTTTATTATTTAAATAGAGTGTTTCTTAACCACTTCAAGACCAGGTGTTTAGACCCCCTTCCCATCCAGGCCATTTTTCAGTGTTCAGCGCTGCGGTACTTTGACTGACGTTTATTCCGTCATGCAACGCTGTACTGAAATACATTTTATACAATTTTTTGGGGACAGATAGAGCTTTCTTTTGATGGTATTTAATCACCACGGGGGTTTTTTATTTTTTACTATAATTAGGAAAAATTACAGAAAATGTTGAAAAAAAAAAGTTTTTTTTTAACATTATGTTAGGAAACATTTATTATTACCCAGTTTTTTGGTAAAATATAAAAGATCGGGTCACGTCGGGTAAATAGACACCAAACATGGCGAGCTTTAAAATTCTTCCTAGGCTTCTGTTTTCAAGGCTAGTTATTACTTAAATTATTATTAAAACCAGTAGCAACTGAATGCAGAGGCAACTATGTATGATAATAAAGAGTAGATGCATAGTCCTATACAACCGGCCCTTTGAGGGTAACCATACTGCTGATGCGGCCCCCGATGAATTTGAGTTTGCCACCCCTGCTCTAGATTCTTAGTACCTTCAGCAGCCATCCATCTTCCTGGTTCTCCTCCTCTGGCAACAGCACAGGCCTCCTCCATAACTGAGGCCCAGGAAAACACTTTGTACACTCCAGCCTCTGCCCACGCCAGGCCTCAGGCTTAGCCTTGGGGGGCAGACTGGACAGTATCCAGCCCTAAACCATGGCTGGTCCCGACTAGTCTGTGGACATGGTAAATCCCTCCAGAATATGTACCCTATCACAGCATGCACCACTGGTTGAGAGAAACCCAGTGATTGGCTGCCGTACTGTACATACACTTACAGTGCCTCTCATTGGCTGTCCCACAATATATAGAGTCACACTCCACCCAGAAGGGTACAGTCAATGCCAGAGACATGGAATTAACCAGATAAATGCCACTATAATCCAGCCAGGCTGACTACAGCCCTAGCCATCGCTAAATGTCTAGTAGCCACCCCGTAGAAGGTGATGGGGGCTACACCTCTAATCAAGTTATTATACTTGTCTCAGTCAGTATGGTGTCTCCTAAATATATTGGTGTTATATACTATATTATTTGGCCAAAGCTTGTGGACACCTGTCCATCACGCCTACACAATATAGGCATGTGGACTTCCCTCTAAATTATTGAGCTCAGATATTTCAACAGAAGGGTACTGTTTAATGCTACACCATACAAAGCCATTTTAGATAAATGTGCACTTCCAAGCTTCCAAGTTTGGGGAAGGCCCTTTTCTGTTTTAGTATGACTGTGTCCCTGTACACAAAACCAGCTCCATAAA
The DNA here is from genome assembly GCF_000935625.1 of Nanorana parkeri. NCBI lineage: Eukaryota > Metazoa > Chordata > Amphibia > Anura > Dicroglossidae > Nanorana > Nanorana parkeri. The sequence goes on along the minus strand of NW_017306270.1, from coordinate 4,912,414 downwards.
GACGGATTAAAGTGACACTAAACTCAGTGACACACTACAAGGGTTAAGAACATTTTTGCGTGGAGTTCTTCTGTATATTAGAGACTTCAGTCAGTTCTGATGGTTGATGCGTGCTTCTGCGATGTTTAAGATAATGTTCTTTCTCAGTCAGGGAGCATAGGCATGGCTGCTCACCCTTCCTTCCATGCAGCTCTGTGTTTTTTCCCCAAACATATGGCTTTGTGATCTCACTTCCTTCCTCTCTCCATTTCCTGCCAACTTCACTTCCTTTTTAGCCAGCCCTTTTAAACTAGCAAAACAAGTTAATAAACATTTAAATAGAGTAAGCCCAGCTACTGACTGAAAAAAAACAATAAAGCATTTAACTTCCATTTAGTATTGGAAATAATATACCATATTTGCTATTTAAAAAAAATATAAAAATGGCCATAGCAACACAACCTCAACCTTATTAAATACCTTGGGATGAGTGGGAACTTGCAACCCAAGCCAGGTCTTCTTGTTCAACATCGGTACCCGACCTCACAATGCTTTTTTTTGGCTGAATGGCCCACAATTTCCACATTAACATGATAGAATACTGTGTAAAGACTTCTCGAAGAGTGGAGGCTGTTATAACAGTGAGGAGGGAAGGCAGTGCTATATTATTGCCCATGGTTTTGGAAGGAGATGTCCAGCAATCTTATATAGGTGTACTGGTCAGGTGTCCACAAACTTGCAGCTTTAAAGTGTATGGGCCAGTGGCCTGATTCACCGCTTTCCATTCACAGAAACTAATTTGCTTGGCTGAGCTACTCTTTCATTTTTATGGAGCCTTATACAGCCCGCTAAAAGTTATTTGTCTTGAAGGTGACACCAAAAACAAATCAATGCAATCTCATAGTAAATCTGTAGTCCATTTTAAACTTTTCAAAGTAAACATCCCTGAACATTGCCTTCTAGTACCCTTTATTTGTAAGACAATCTTCTTCTGTGCCTTTGTGATTGAGTGTCACTATGTTAGTTGTGCCTTTTTCTGACTACATGGCTAAGCTCCACTGACTGCTATCTTTTATCCAATGGGAGTTTGCATTCTTGCCACTGAGGCAGTCTTATAGGGAAATAGAATTACAATTACTGAGGTTGAACTACTAAAGGAGTAAAGTGTGTTCACTTTGTAGATAAATTTTCTCTTTAACCCTTTCGCTGCCAAGCCCTCCGGAACATTTTTCAAATCAGCTGGCCAAGCCATTTAGATTGGCCACCAGAAGGAGCTATTGCTGCAAATGTTTTGGTTATGTTCATGGTTTGAGAAGATATCAACCATGTAGGTAGTGCTTGTAAACCGCTGATGACAGCTATTAATTTAAAGGGGACAGTCTGCTGAACAGTTCTACTATAGCTAAAGCGAACATCAGCTTATAGTAGAACTGTAAATGTCAGGTCCGTATGGCATACTGAGCTGGCCAGCTGGAAGCACTTTTGTAGGTCCGTATGCCATACGTCCTTGGCAGCGAAAGGGTTAAAAGGGAATTTTCACTTAGCTTAGTGAATATGGTAAAAATTTACTTTGCAAAGAATAACCAATTACGTGAAAAGAAAATGGAAAAAAAAAGGATTTTATACTTCCATACAATTATGCAGTATGATTGAGGTCAGCACAGCTTCCCCGCAATCACTAAACTAAGGGGAAGTTCCTTGCAAAGTAAACATGCTCTTCTCTTTTAGTAAATCCTCCCCATTGTGTCAGTTCTTAGGCAAGACGTTTACATTTTAAAATAGAGAACAAGTTGTTGGTTAACACAGGACAGGATAGATTTTCCTCCCCTACCCCTGACCCCTTCTTGTAAAAAAAAAAAAAAAGCCAGGGGTTATATAGTGGGCGTGGTTGACCCTAGTTGGATATACATGCTGTGCTTCCTGTTTAGGATACACAACACAGTTGCCCAACGTCCTTAACCCAGTGTAATCACTGACTATCAACCATGTTGACTGCATTGTTTTATGTTAAGTTCATCCTCTAATGGCTACAGATCTAGTAGATGTAAAAACAATCAAGAATCATTTTCAGTATAATGTTACATATAAAGGCCTAGCTACGCACAGAGCAAAAAGCACCCTTCAGAATTAGTTCTTCACTTAAATGTCTTGCAATGAACTGAAATGTATTTGCTGTTAGTCACTGAACCAAATTTGCCCTTCAGTCCTTCTCCTTGCACTGTCTTGCTGAATCAGCAATTAAGGGGTCCACCTACCTAGTGCTGATATCTTGGTTATAGAATATTGTCAGTGGGTTGACTGATCCACTGATTTCTCATGTCTTTTTTTGAGCTCCAGTCATAAATCATGAATCCATTTGGTTGAGGTCAGTGATTCACCAGGTAGTGAAGAAAGGTTCAGCATGACAGCCCCAGAGCTTACACTTTTCTTGATAATTCAGCAATGGCAGCTCGTGTATTTCTACCCTAACAGATTCTCGAAAGCATATGAAAACCCAATCAATAAAATCTCATTTAAGTCTAAACATGTAATCATCAAGTAATTGTAAACATGTTATCCATATTAAATCTGCAGATTTCATTACAATATTACATGGTAATGCTGTCCTTGTTCAGGCACTTAGTGTTATAGGGTGACAACACTCTGTCCCTCTCTCCTGATTGTACACCTGCATTGTCACTCTATCATAAGCTTTCTCAGTGGAGGCTACAAGTGGCCATGCTGATGCACGTTACCCAGGTATGGTTCACCATTGTCACTATTGTCACTATTCAGAAGCCTGCCCTGAGAAATGCCATGCTACCACCACTGAAGCACATGTAGAGAAAAAGTGGCTTCAACGAGGTTGCAGAATATCAGCAGTGCTAATATGTAGCAATGAAAGAAAAATCCAAAAGGTAGAGTGGGAGCCACTTATAATGTCATGAGCTTGGAACTCAGGTAAGTAGATACACTATATTGCCAAAAGTATTGAGATACCCCTCCAAATCATTGGATTCAGGTGTTCCGTGACATTCCCGTGCTACTAAATATTCCACGGTCACCTGTTAGTGGTATTATAACAAAGTGAAAGCAACTGGGAACAACAGCAACTCAGCCACGAAGTGGTAGGCCACGTAAAATGACAGAGCGGGGTCAGCGCATGCTGAAGTGCGCAGAAGTCGCCAACTGTCTGCAGAGTCAGTGGCTACAGACCACCAAAATTGGTGTGGCCTTCAGATTGGCACAACAACAGTGCGTAGAGAGCTTCATGGAATGGGATTCCATGGCCGAGCAGCTGCATCCAAGCCTTACATCACCAAGTGCAATGCAAAGTGTGGGATGCCGTGGTGTAAAGCATGCCGCCACTGGACTCTAGAGGAGTGGAGACGTGTTTTCTGGAGTGATGAATCACGCTTCTCTGTCTGGCAATCCGATGGACGTGTCTGGGTTTGGCGGTTGCCAGGACAACGGTACTTGCCTGACTGCATTGTGCCAAGTATAAAGTTTGGTGGAGGGGGGATTATGGTGTGGGGTTGTTTTTCAAGGGTTGGGCTTGGCCCCTTAGTTCCAGTGAAGGGAACTCCTAAGGCATCAGCATACCAAGACATTTTGGAAAATGTCATGCTCCCAACTTTGTGGGAACAGTTTGGGGATGACCCCTTCCTGTCCTGACCCTTAACCCGACAGAACACCTTTGGGATGAATTAGAGCGGAGACTGCGAGCCCAGCCTTCTCGTCCAACATCAGTACCTGACCTCACAAATGTGCTTCTGGAAGAATGGTCAAACATTCCCATAGACCAGGGGTAGGCAACCTTGGCTCTCCAGCTATGCTGAAACTACAAATCTCATCATGCTTCTGCCTCCGGGAGTGATGCCCTTGGCGTGAATGCCTTATGGGATTTGTAGTTTCAGCACAGCTGGAGAGCCAAGGTTGCTTACTCCTGCCATAGACACACTCCTAAACCTTGTGGACGCCTTCCCAGAAGAGTTGAAGCTGCTATAGCTGCAAAGGGCGGCCAACTGAATATTGAACCCTGCGGACTGGGATGCCATTAAAGTTCATGTGCATGTAGAGGCAGGTGTCCCAATACTTTTGGCAATATAGTGTATTTCCACCAGAATGGCCGGGGGGGGCTGAGATGGGAATTCAGGGAAACAGATAACTACAAGTGAGAATTGTTTTGCAGCATCTAACCGAAACTGAAATATCAGATGTCTTAACAGCACAGAAGGATCACTTACTGAAAATAACAAATAGTTTTCCTCTTATAGACAGTGTATATTTGGGGGCTGTGGTAAACTAAGCGGCAATGACAGCTTTGTAATAAATAACATTTCCCGGCAACATTTATATCTTGTGATTTGCGAAAACATCATTTCTGATAAAAAGCAATATCTTTTGTCCTGCGTTCTTTTTATTTTGAACTCTACTGATGTCCTGCCCTCATAAGTCACCGCCATTATATTGGCTGAAAAAACAAATTACATTCATCACAGAGGACACTTTAACAAAGCAAATAATTGTGAGTCACAGAACCTTCCAGGGCCTGAATACAATGTGTGAGAACATCTTCTGTAAGTCCTCAGATAAGAGCATTTCCCACAGGTGAACAACCTGATCAGAGCAATTCCCCCCTTTCAGTATTAAAATGCCAACCTAGTCTTCCAGCACTGAGCTAAATGGTTTGCTCCAGATCGGCCCCTCGCTGTCCCCGATCTTCCTACAACTGTGATATGGGCCAATGAATGAAGCTGCAAAGGTGCAGAATTTTGGTTTAGACTCTATATCACTTTTTGCTCTCTTGTATATTGAGGCAGTTTTTTTCCTGGCGGTATATAATTCCAGAGCGGGACCTGCATGCTTTTGGCACCGAATGAGTTGAATGTGCAGCAGAATTGCAATCAATTGTGGGGGGTAGAAATGTTAGGAGCTCAATTTAGAGGTTAAATGTAACGGTTAGGGAGGGGTTAGGAGTTAAAGGATAGATTAAGGGTTGGGGGTGGAGGTTGAGTGTTAAGGAGTTGGTTCTTCTTCAGGGATTAGCTTAGGCTTTAGGAGGGAGGGGAGGTAAGGAAAAGGGTTAGGCGTAAGGTTAGATTCAACGCATTTGGAGTATAAAGGGGACATTTAGGGGTCCATTGTAAACTGGTGACAAGGCAGTGCTAAGCAGTTGAGTGATCCAATTCAATACAGCCATGTCTGTTGAAATACAGAAGCCATGTCCCTTTAAATGATTTAATACTGAATTCACTTATGGCTAAAGTGCATCTTTAAAGGAAAGGTTACCCCCCGACCCCTAATGCTAGTGTAAGGACTTACCTTAAATGATGCCCCTTGATCCGATCATCTTCTTTCCTGTAGTTTTCAGGAGTCTCTCCAGCGCTGGTGCGGGTCTCCGATCCAGCGCTGACTCCTCTGTCCTCCTTTCTCTTCCTGTCCCATGGAGTCTGTACGAGTGCACGCTGCCCACATTGACTTACCTCATGTCTCTCCTCGTCTCCCGGCCGAAGATCTGTACTACACATGCACCCGCCCTATGGTCCTTTGCAAACACCTCAGTTTTTTTCAGATCTTTGGACGGGAGCGCGTGACGGAGACACAGGTAAGTTTTAAACCTTTTTCGTAACTTTAAAACGGTTTTTTTTTTTGCATATATCTACTGCTTGCTAGCAGTAGATACTATATATGCAAAACCCATTGAGGGTTTAAATATCTTTTAAAGCAAACCTATGCTTTGGCTATGTAGGGCAAAGCAACAGGGTTTGCGTTAATCCTCCATCAGCTTATGCTTTCCTTTTCTCCCCCGCCAATGCATTCAGCATTGTATTACCAGGTATTTAGGAGCATGTGACCTACAAGGGGAGTGCTTAGCCCTGAGTATGTGACACCTCCAGGGACTCCTAGCTTATTCAGGGCTTTTCTTTTGTGGTAATTATATGCATCAGTGGAGGTCTGCATTAAAGAACTCGGCTTGTACAAAATTAACCCTCGCAGTTGGGCTACCCTCGCACTGCAAGGTTTAAGTACTGATTTTTGGTCTCTAAAATATATACTCACCCAATCCTTGGTCCCGCGGCAGTAACCACTAACCTCTCACCCCCTCTCTGGAATGACCCTCAGCATCCTCACATCCAATCCAAGTGAATAGATGTGATGACATCACGGGCCCTTAGACCACTGGAGCCCGGGGAGAAGAGTCTGGGGGACCTGTCTAACATCCAGGCAGGATGGAGGATTGGATGAGTATATCTTTCTAATTTTACACCCTCACAGACCTACACCTGATTGGCTCCTTGTGCTGCTTCTCTCTCCCTCCTCTGTGAGCTCTGATGTACCAATATCAATTCAGATTCAGGTACTTGCACGTCTTAAAAATACATTTAATGATGCATTGATGATTACAGAGCTGCATTCATTGTGTTTTTTTTTAAATATCTGCCTGGAGTTCAGTTTAAAAGACAGGTTAGCAATGGCAGCTCCATTACTGTTATTATCACAGGTTCCCTCTAAGTTTAGTCATTTCAGAGTGTCCTCATTTCTAAATAGTGTGGAAATTATTATTTTCTCTTTAACAGCAGCAGTTAAGCACACTGAACATATTCCATGTTCCTCCAACACTATTCGGTCACCGGGTACCAGGCACAATGGTTACTGCCATTCTTGAATCTTGGGTCTGCCAACACTGCAGCCTCCCATTCAAAGATCACCGTCAAGTAGCTTGTGCTGTAAAGAAATTATGCAAGTCAATAGAATACATTGATCCAGATCTTTTCTGTGTGCGGCCGCCGGAGTGCAACAGGCGAAACAGGTAAATGTGAAATGAGAATTCATAAAAGGCTGCACACTAAAGAAGTAGAGCAATATAAATCATTGCAGCTGTGACCTTTCACTAAAGACTAGGCGTTCCTGTAGGCTACGCAGCTGTCACTATAGCTAAATCACAGAAAACCAGAATACTGACAGCTGACGTGATTGTATAGAATGTATATTGTACGTATAGAGAGAGAGAGAGCACATTTTGCAGAAGGAACTCCTGTTTCAAGAATGGGGGTTTAAAGTGACTGATACTATTGTAAAAGTGAAAACCAAAGCCATGCCTGCAATGGAAAGGGTTAATGCATACCGTTCCCACCTCCCACTCTGCCAATCTCTGCTGTCTTCCCAAGCTACACCTGCAAAAAAATCCTTGTGTCGGACATTTCTGGGTGTGTTGGATGCCTGGTCACCTTAGGGATGAGGTTTTGGTTCACCTCTACGGTGGTTTTGTGGGAAATTTCCTGGAATTCTCAAACTTTGCAGGTTTTTAGCACCAGAAATGGGGAACAACCTATGCTGCCAGTCTAAAAAACAATTTCTTAACACACACTAATATTTTGTTGGACCCCCTTTAGATTTGATTACGGCACACATTCGCCATGGCATTGTTTCAATAAGCTTATGCAATGTCAAAATATTTATTTCCATCCAGTGTTGCATTATTTTGTCACCAAGATCTTGTAGTGATGATGGGAGAGTCTTCTCCAGCATGTCCAAAAGATTCTCAATGGGGTTAAGGTCTGGACTCTGTAGTGGTCAATCCATGTGTGCAAATGATGTCTCATGCTCCCTGAACCATTCTTTCACAATCTGAGCCCGATGGATCCTGGCATTGTCATCTTGGAATATGCCCAATGTGCCATCAGGGAAGAAAAAACCCATTGATGGAAAAACCTGGTCATTCAGTATATTCAGGTAGGCAGCTGACCTCATTTTTGGGCACATAACTTTGCTGAATCTAGACCTGACCAACGGAAGGGCTCTTACCTATTTGCTTAGCTAAATCCAGGTGGTGAATATTTTAGCATTGGTGCATAGTGCCCAGCTTCCCTTTTCTTTGACAATAGTTTGAAAGTAGTGCCCTCTGGCTACCAACCACTCCAGGGAACCCACAGCAGCACATGGGCTGAGAAGTTGGGTCACCTCTTCCTGTAGCTGGGCGAAGTGTCACCATATTGAGACCTTCAGGTCTCTCAGGTTATGCATCTTCATGCAGCCAACAACAGCAGAAACTCACTCAGGTGACTCACTTGTTTCAGATTTCAGTACAGGGGCAGACCCTTAGGGGTCACAGGAAAAAGCCAGTTCACTTGTCCTTTCTGTATTCCCTAAATTGATCAAGATACATATTTCCTTCACACCACCTATGACCTCACACTCATCTCGGCTCATCCAGTAATGGGATGTCCACTCAGGACTTTGCTTTTTTGTTTTTTTCGTAATTTTTTTTAACTAAAAGACATATTGGGGAATTGTGCAAATGTATCCTTCTGTGAAGTACCAGTAATCCAAATCTTATCCCTTAGCCTTTACCTGCTCTCAATAAGGTCATGTTGTTCCTAAACTGGGATAGGCCCTAAGCTGAGACCCCTACATGTTGTCACATTTCATAAATTTGTTTTTCCATTCAACCCACTTTAGCAGCTCCATCCCTAGTATTTTGACCCAGCAAGGGGACAAACTGGCTGGAGACAGGGGCGGTCCTAATCCTAAAAGGGACACCAACCATTTCTTAAAAGCTTGGTTATTAGCCCTGCAAATGACTAGAATTGAATAGCAAGATTTGCCCACAATTAGGTTTGCCTCAGAGTTTGATTCCCTAGTCCCCTGTCTGCATGCTGTGGCTCCTTCTTCTTGGCCAAAGATCACTACAGGGCACAATATTGATTGTGTGTGGGACAGGAAATGGGTTTAATTTTGCCCGCAGAGGAGACAGACCCCGACAAGAAACTTGAAAGAGGTTCTATACTTTGCTAACCAAATAAAAGAAAGGTTTACCTTGAGTTAAGCTCAAATTTTTCAAAAACAGAATAAAAGGGATAATAACCTGTTCAGCAACCGATACTCATCACAGCTTCCCTTTTAATGACTGTGGCACCCTCTCTTCTCAGCAGTCACAGTTCTCATTATGTGTCTGTAATATGGAACATTTATAACTCTCCGCTGCTGCTGGAGTTCTGTCATTATCACCTTTCCATGGCAACTGACATATAAAAATGCATGCATTTCAGCAAACAGTTGTCTAAAAAAAATAATATTAATAAAATATAATAAAAGTGTTTCAGCACAAGACAAGTTTGCTCAATAAACTGATTTCCATAAAATAGGGAGCAGTTTGCAGCGTGCAGGCGGTAATGATGTACTGAGTGCGTCTTCAATATGACATCAAACTGCCCTCGATCAATGAGTAGTTTGTCAGCGGAGCATCTTCATTCCCTGTCGAGAGGACATTTTGTTTAGGTTTTTGAAAACATTAGGCGGAAAGTAAGTGGGACGAGTATTCACTGTTAGGGATGATGTGGTAAATGACTGTTTCTCAAGTATTCAACAAGGACATTACTAAATGGAGGAAGTCTTATTCTCGATATAAAACTTTTTGGAAAAAGAAATCTGAACATTTGAGGGTTATGTCAAGCCAAAAACTATTTTTTACAGTACAGAAGGATTAAAGCCTTGGTTCTCAACTCGTGGGTCGTGACCTAAAAGTGGGTTGTGACCCTGTGTTCAGTGGGACGCCGCATGCCTTACACTTTTCTAGGTGAGAGGCTTCTAAGCCTCCTCCTAGAGCAGCACTGTCAGTTCTCGCGCCAAGCAGCAATTCGTATGCTGCTTGGCGCCGAGTGTCAGCCTAAGGTGGGGTGGGCTGGAACTATGGCCGCAAGGAAGTTCCATCCATACATGCATTACTTACAGCTTCCTCGCATGTCCTACAGAGGTGCCTGGACCAGTTCTGGCTCCCGGCATCTCTACAGGGTGCTCAAGGGGGTTGTACAAGCAATGCATGGATGGAGCTCCGCCACACCGGACCCCAGGCTGAGGATCCACTCCAGTTTTCGTAAAATAGGGAGAATGGGTGGATCTTAAAAAAAAAAAGTGTATATGAGTGTGTGAGATTGTGGTTGTGTGTGTCTGTCATTGTTTTTGAGGGCCCGTTCACACTAGTACAGAACATTAATCGAACAGTCCTGTGCGATTAATACACTGTACCATGCAATTGCACCTACTATGCACTATGGTGTGGGAGGGGCGTTGCGTTGCCATTAATTTGATTCAATTGCCCGCACCAGAACGTGCAGTTCCGCAATGCCGCTCATTCCATTGCACTGTAGCTCAGGTCACAACTTAATGACCAAGGACAAATATGGGTCCTGAGGTTACACAGGTTGAAACCCACTGGATTAGAGGGTGTTTACTGGTACCTGGAAGTTTGTGGCATGGCATACACTTTAATCAGGCAACAGGACAAAATGGCACCTCGTTGAAAGGAAAGACTTGAAATATATGAGATGTCTTGGAGTCTGAGAGTCATCGGTGGTCATTGTGATTGAAGCTTATTTACTGAGACCCTGGTGGGTGTTCTAGGTGGCATATGCACTCATTACATGAAGTCACAATGTTCTGTTATGATATATTCACTGTCACTCTGGCCAACATTTAGGATGTGACATATGGACTCTGGCGATGACGGATGACATACATTCACCGAACAATTTGTTTGGAACACTATATTAAAACTGGGTAGGGCATCTTTGCTCTCAAAAGATCCTCCAATTCTTTATTGTTTCAATTCTACATTCCACAAACTTTCCTTCAATATTCTGCTCCACGTCCACATGAGTGCATTACGCAATTTCTGAACATTTGTGAGATGCACCAGAATGCTGCGAACTTCATGTTCTACCACATCGCAAATGGGTTCTCTTGGATTCCGATCCAGGGGCTGGCCTATCAACTGTGTGCCCCACTAGAAATGAGTATTTGTTAGATTATGCTAAATTTTTCCAGTCAACTGTCCAATTTTGTGATCCTGTGCCCATGGCAGCCTGAGCTTTCTGTTGTTGGGCGACAAGGGTGGAACCCTGCGTAGTCTTCTGCTGTCGTAGCCCGTCCCTCTCAAGGTTCAACGTGTAGTTCTTTCTGAGATGCTTCTCTGCCATTGTTTTGAAAAGCTTTTATCTAAGTTACTGTAGTCTTTCTGTCAGCTCAAACCAGTCTGACCTTTCTCTTCTGTCTCCTCTCATCTACAAGGCTTTTCCATCCACAAAACTGCTGTTCACTGGATGCTTTTTGGTTTTGTCAGCAGTTACAGAAACCAGAAATCATGCTACAATCACAATCACTGAAATCAAATTGTTTCCTAATTCTGGCGTTTGATGTAACAATAACTGAAGCTCCTGAACTGTCTCTGCTTGATTTTGGGCACTGTGCTGCTGCTATGCGATTGGTTAACTAGATAATTGCATTAATAAGCAGGTGTTTAGGTATTCTTAAATTTCTCAGTACATGTACATTCAGTGGGGCACTGGTAAACGGATTCATAAAAATCGACATTTTTTTGGATACTACATACTCTCTGTGGAACCAACGAACATCCTGATTACATACCGGACTAAAGCTGGCCATACACCTATCGATTATCGTTCATGCCCTCATCGAGCCGCCGTTCAATTTCTGCTCTAATACCCCATCATGCACAGACCAATGTCGATTTTGATTATTGTTTGTTATTGCATGTGCAGTGTTCATGTTGCGATTTGTTTTTGTACGAAAACGCCACTAATCCATCGATTTTTCGTTTGATTTGAAAGAAGTTTTCCAGCCTGATCGATCGAGGAAATTCGGCCAGGGGTACAGTAAAAAAAAATCTTTGGGTTCCCATCAACTGATCGATTATCGTTCGAAAGACCATTTGCGAATGATAATCGATAGGTGTATGGGCACCTTAAGGCCAGGGCCCCATCTAGGGTTGCCACCTGTCCAGGATTCACCTGTACAGTCTGGGTTTTGAATGCTGTGTCTGGGTTTCACGGCAGCAGAAACCCGGACACAAAATGTCAGGCAGACAGGGGCAACCAAAATTGAGATAGGGGCTACTGGCCCCCCACTGAAAATAGTCTCAACTGTGAAGGGGTGGCGCTATTTACATATGAAAAAGCCGTGACTCATTTCCCCCCAAAAATGACAGTGTGTCACTAGAGTGTTTGTGTTTCGCTTGAAGAAAAGGTGGCAACCCTAGTCTCATCCCCAAGATGAATCCTTCTCAATACTTTAACACTGTGGTTCTAGTAAAATATCACTGTGGATAGATAATGAATGGATCATGAAGGGTCACAAAAAACCTGTTTGAGAGGTCTCCAATGAAAGCAGATATTCTATAAATTGAATGAATTATTAATTATTTGTTGACTTTCATATTCCAGAATGGAAAAAAAACAACATATATTGAGTTTCACCCAAAGAGAAATTACTGCTCTGAAATTAGCAGGCAGCCTCAGAATGGCAGCTTCCACCTAAGGCCTCCAAAACAAGTATTTTGGTTTCTCAACAGAATCCCAGAGGTTTTGTGCCAATGGCTCTTCAAATGTAGACCCCAATGAATTGAATACACCTCTCAGGTCTGATGTCCCCGTGGGCCAAAACTATGAGCCCCTTTACGATTCATTCCATTCCGAGGAATGCGCCTAAGATGACATCTGCGCTTGGGGTTAAGCACAGCTCATTTGCAATGAATTCACCTGCACAATAGCTCTAAAAGACAGACTGAATCAATTGTACTGAATATTAATAGCACCTCCTCTCAGTGCTCCATTAAGTCTCTCATTAGCATTCAGGACTAGGCATAGCCAGGCAAGGAGAGAGAAAGAGAGATCTCTCACCATTCACATCATGCATTAATAGTAAATTCAGTTTATCTGGGTGTAATATTACCCCAGCATCTGCGCTGCAGCTTCCCAGTGTGCGTGCGCGGGCCCCTCTGATGTCAACAGAAAACCAGTTAAATGGTATGCACGGCGGAGAAGCGATTTAAAAGAAGCAATTGGCGTTCCTTTTAACCCAGGACTGTCAAATTGAATTGATAATAATAGAGCCGGACAAGATGAACGTTAAAAAAAGAAATTGTTAAATTGATCCACTCCATTGGATCATTAGAAAAATAATTACTTATTTCAGCGCTTTTGTTTTTACAAATGTTTCCAAATCGGAGTAGATTTGTCTAAAGCGGCCATCGGCTTATCACGGCGCGCATGGAAAATTAAAGCGTACACATCGCTTGTTTACAGTCGGCCAGCCGCTACGCGGGCTTTATAAATAGCACCACCAATTAATTCGTTTTCAGCCTTCATTTTTTTACGTAGGCCTAATGACGTCACTGAGGCATAAAGCGCACCTTGGCATTTGGCAATGTCGCAAGAGAAATGTTTTGTGCTGGACGGTGACAAATGTCACTGGAGGAAGCTGCATCTAGGTCTGAAATTAGATGGGGCCCAAGCTGAGACTGTTATTGCCAACCGTGTATGTGCTTATTCAGCATGGGGAAGATCCGACTTCAGTGAACTAAGATTTTCATTGGTTCAATAGCATGACACTATCCTTAGCCCTGGGTTGCTGAATTAGCCTGAAGGCTTACACTCAGCAGGCCTTATGTACTGAAACATCTAACATAAGAAATGGATGTTGTTGGCCAGCCCGGCCAGGCCAATTATTCCCATCATTCTTTCATACTGCAAGGAAACCACAGCTGGTTTTATTAAGGTGTAAAAAAGGCATTTGTGTCATTTCACCAAACAGTAAAGCATGTGGGAGTTATTGATTCTGTAGAAGAAAATAAACAACAACAAAAAATAACAAATATTGAAAAAATAACACAAAATAAAATATTATTCATGGCTGGTGCAGACCTGGCCCATACAGGACTGCGGAATCGTGTGCAGTTGCACGGCGCGCAGCTGTTTTAACCGCGATTGTGTTCGATTGCATGGGCAGAAAACCGCACGATCCACCCGGAGTGACTGGGGTGCCATTAGAAAATAATGGCACCACCAGCACGATTGGCAGTGGTGGACGATTGCCAGGCGGTCATGGATCGCCATTGTGTGAACCTGACTTTACATAACACAACAACATTTCCAGTGCTTTACTCCCCCTCACCCGTCCGTTCCGCCAGTCAGCGCTGGCAGATCGGAGCGGGGAGGGGGGAATCCAGCAGAGAGCCGTGACAGGATCGAGATGTGAGCGAACGCCGGTATATGTTCGCTCACCTCCCGACCCAACCTGTGACAGTCTCATTGTCACAGGTCGGCTAGAACTATGAGGTGAGTGGAAATCACTCATTTCATAGTTCTCCTTTAAGGATATCACAAACAGAATTTAAAGTGACACTAAACTCAGGAGTTAAATACAAACAAGTACCCTAACTATTAACAATGTATCTTATTTGTGTATCACTCGGTTGTAGATCCTCCAATCATCTTTGAATTGGTGCTGACACTGTCCTTCCTTCCTTCTGAAGGGTGACTACTTTTGTTCCCCATCGGTCTTGGTTGAGTCAAGTGATGGACTACAATCTCAAAATACAAATTGGTGAACTAAACATGAGATTGTAGTCGATCACAGGAGCGAGAGGAAAAATAAATAAATATATATAAATATAAATGCCTTTCTATAGCAATTAGAATGCTATAAAAAAGAAAAGCACACCACGTAGGGGAAGAGCTCTGCAGAAATGATTCAGGAGCGATGCCAAAACCCTCATTTCTTCTTTTTTTAGGCCATGCTTGCAGATAGGATCTGGGAATGTAACATACATAATACGCTGTTCAATATCCCTGTCATCATCCACAAAGCGGTGTGACAGGGATATTTTATTTCCTATAAAGCAGTTAAGCCCTGCTGTCACTGGTAACCTTACGGGAGGTCAGCCGCCTTCTTGCGTATGCATTACATTTCTCTCACAAAAGGCAGCAAATTCCTTCTCCTTGATTGTCCTGCTTAGATTAAAGAATTGTTTATCGCTAAGGTTCTGCGGCGGCTGGTACGGGGGGAGGCCGCGCGGACTTGGCAATGCATTAACTTCCATTCGGCTGGAGAGACGTTATTACTCTATTAACTGGTCTGAGTCTCTCTGGGGACAACACTTCTTAACCCTTTAACATTGAAAACTTTACGTCAAGTCAGGAATACAAATCATCTGATTAAGAGCTGTACTTCCTAGAAGCTGGAGAATCCTGACCTGTGTGCTGGGGACACGGGAGGAAAGGGGTGAGAATTGTGCACATTTAGGGAAAAACAAAGAAGAGGCAACTAGGTCACACTGGGGGGAGGCAAATAAAACTAATATGCAGCTTCCCACCTGGGCATCTGAAGATTGCTGGGCACAAAGAAGAAAGTCCCATTCCTAGGACACCTAGGACAAGAGTTCTATGATGAAGTAAGCCAAAGTAGCCAATCAAAATTTGTCATTCATAGCCTGAATTTTGAAAAGTGAATTTGGATTGGTTCAACACTTCACAATTAAAGTATATATCAAGCCAAAACCTTTTTGGTTTAAGTTTTGGCTAGAGCGAGGAAGGATTAAAACCCAAAACCCTTGTCCGTTCACCAAAGCAAACTGGCAACCTGATGCCAAAATCTGATCTCTGCAGGTCAGCCTGGTGTGGATCTGGGTTCAGGTGATACTGCCCTGGCTTTAGACGTTGGGTTATTTTTATGTTACAGGTTACAGAATTCACTACGCAAAGGGAAGCTCCGTTGCAAAGTCAATAGCCTATTTAGTAAATCATTCCCATAGTCTCTTCTTTAGAGAAATCTAAAAATTGGCTTATTATTTTTATATTTAATATCCCTGGATAGACAGTCCATAGAAAGTTATAAATACAGGCAGTTCCCCGAGTTACGAATATCCACGTTACATACAACTCAAACTTACAAATGGAGGTTCCAGGCTGTTCCACTAGTTGTAATGCTACCGTGCTTTTCTCGTGCCGACGTTTGCAGTACTGTACCACCTGTACATTACAGGAAATTGTTAGACGCGAAGACGAGTCAACGCTTTAAAAGCTTTTATCGCTCATCGGTTTAGTGTTATCAGTGATTGATGGCCCTAAAATTATTGCTTTCACTCAGACATTCGCGGCCATATGTAACGTGTAGCGCAATTGTCGTTTTTACGCGTTGGCGCACCGGACGTGTATTTACGTTTATATGTGGGGGTGTGGGACTTAATAAAAATGTTTTACATTTATATGTGACTTTTATTTAACGATCCCCCTATGTGATAGCACAGGCACACTGACAGGTCCTCTTTATGGAGACATTAGGGGTCTAAAAGACCCCTAATGTCACCTGGGGACCCCCAAAGAAGCTGATGAAGCAGAGATCTGCTTCATCAGATTCTTCTCTCTGGCTATAGCAGCCAGAGAAATGACAGCTGAATGTGAAAGTGATGTAATACACATCACTTCCGCGTTCAGACCTCAGAGGGAGATCCCATCCCCCTAGTGTCACCTTTACACTATAAATAAGATATTTAAGTGCAGATTGCTCCCCTCCCCAGCGTCCCGCCGACACCCGAGATGCCAGTCCGGCGCCCGTAGGAGGGGAAGCGGAGCCCGGGAAACACGGCGGGGGTGTTGGGCAGGGGGGGTCACTTTACCGGATCTTAGAAGCGATCTGGCGACAGCTGAGTTGCCAGAATTGCTTCTACTGTAAGGCGGCCGCCGGCTCTTCAAGTATGGACAGAGTCCCGTTGGCTAGTATGTTTAACCCTTTCAGGCTTCATGATGGGATTACCCCGTCATGGGTTGTGAAGGGATTCGAGTAGTACTCCATGCAAACTTAATTTTGTTAGTTTTGGTTAGTATGGTGTGGGGTTAGAGCCGCTGTGAGGAGAGCAAAACAAGCATTACAGGAGGTTAACCCTTCACTATGCTATCCAAAACGTAAAAAAAAAATTGAGGCTGGAGTTGCACCTAAAAAATGTACCTGTTCCAACTTGCATACAAATTCAACTTAAGAACAAACCTACAGTCCCTATCTTGTTCGTAACCCGGGGACTGCCTGTGGTTACAAAGATGCACATAAATAAACAATATTGAAAATAATAGGCAAAAACAAACTTACGGAATACGTATTTGTTCTGCTTCCAGGGTTGGATGGACCATGCAGATCATACCCTCTCCCCCCCAACATAGATGGGACCCCTCAGATGTAACAAAGATTTGATTCTGGATCTCAGCTTCATGCCATGGAGATTAGATTGGGGCCTGTTTAATTGAATGAAAGGGCCTGGCCATTGCACTTCACCTCACTACACTAAGTAAGGTTCATGTAATCAAAATGTTCAAACATTCATAACGATGTTGAGCTATGAATTATAAATTCAAAAGTAAGAGTAATGGTTTCAGCTGTAGTTTGCTATGCGTAGAGACCAAACATGGATACTTTACACCTGGCAGAACCAGCACCAACATAAAATGGATACTTTACACCTAGCAGAACCAGCACCAACATATAAAAGATCCAAATGATTAGTTCTTCCATATTCTACAATAAAGTTGGAATATGGTATCGAAGATCTCGTCTCTGCACAGCCAGTCTTTTGCAGAAAGTTTTATGATTGTGCACTGTACGGTATGGATGTTACAGGTTATTAAACGTATTACTTAAATACACACATTTGTCTCAGAGCCTCGTGGAAGTTTTACACCTAGACTGCAGCTTTGATTCAGATGCATAAACTGGCACCCAGTGGTAACATGCTCAGGATCTAATTGACCCCTTCTGTACAGCTAACATGGCATGTATGTTCCAATTTAACTCTGTCCTGACAGATCTGTGCTGTGATGTTAAAAGTGTTTATAAAAATAGGTGAATATATGATCCAGACTTGATCATGACATGGCCTGACAACATACACTGAGTGGTGTCAGCCCTGCTCAGTTGTCTTTTGCTATACTAATCACACCCTCATGCTATTCTGCACACCGATTAATCCGTAGTCCAATATAAGAACTAGGAGGGTAATTAGATGCTTGTGATAAGACAAAAGTGTGCACAGAGCAGGTATTAAGTGAACAAGCCTATTTGCATAGTAAATAACCCCTGTGGGTGGGTGTTTGCAGTAACTCTATAAGTGATATTATCTGGTTTAGCTAACCTGAAACTGCTAGCGAGAGCGGTGTGTCTGCTGGAGAGTAGAGTATGCTGACTGGAGGTATCAAGAGATTATCACAGGCCTGCAAGTTGTGAGTGCTGGAAGTGTAGATATTGGTGTGTGTGTACTGTTTTCAGTGATCTTATGTGTCCAGTTCGAGGAATTTAGGGTTCTTGCAATAATATTCAGCGTGCGAGTCAATTAACCCAAGTAAAAAACCTTACATTGCGCATTGTCTGGCTTCCCTTATCACTGTACCTGCAGTACCCACTTCTGTGACAGCCCACAACAGGGCTTAGGAGATGAGTGCATTGTTGTTTTTGTACTTATAGCCAGCTGGGTGGGTCCCGACAATATTGTTGTTATCTGTCCCAGCTGCAGCGTGGTTTTGTGCTGTCAGCATATAGCAGGCAACAGCCTACTGTGTGCTGAATTTTGGGTCACAGGAGGACATAGTATATGAGGGTTATTCACAAAGGAGCCGGAGGATCCAGCCGTAGCTCTGCCTGATCCTTCGGCTCTCTTCGGCCACCGGAACCACTATAGCCCGTACAGCAGCTGAAGGCGGCCGCCGAAGGCATATGCTTCAGCTCGACTGAGCCAAAGTGACACCCGAAGCGGGGGGGGCAAACAACCTGCCGAAGGGCCGGCTGTAAGCCCCAAAAATACCAGCTGGGTGGAGCCAGCCTTGATCTCACATCTGGCTCCGCCCAGTTGTAATGACAGATCAGCGTCCCCAAATGACCTGGGGACGCTAATCTGTCATTAAACAATAACAATTAGGCAGAGCCGGCCATGACGTAACAGCCGACTTCGTCCAGTTGTTATTCATTGCCCGGGACCTGTTAGAAGACTCTAGCAGGTGCCGGCCAATAGGAAACAGTTGGATGGAGCTAGCTGTCACTGCTAAGTCCACCCAATTGTTTTTTTTCTTTTTTCAAAAATCTTTCTTTTTTTAAATGTAATCATTTTAAATTTTTTAAATATATTTTTTCAACTCTTTTCACTATTTTCTATTCTGCTCGGTACGACGGAGATATCAAGCAGGATAGCCGAGCCGAATGCCGCAGTGCAGCCGTACTGAGCCTTAGTGAATAGCCGAACGTCATTCGCCGCACTCCACTTCGGCTCGGTTATTCACTCGGCAGCTTTGTGAATAACCCCCTATGTCTTCCTGTGACCCGGAAGAGAACTATGGCAGACGTAAAGCTGGCTGGAGGCTCTGACCCTTGCGCAGTGTGTCAGAGTTCACCTTCCGATGAAATGTTATCATTGATGAGACATATTGTACTTCTGCAGACTCTTCTGTGTACACTCGTCGTGTGTTCTGTGAATGTCCTCCTTGTTTTCCCGCACTTCAGGATACATCATGCAAATTGACATTGTTATATGAAGCAGCAGATTTCCTTCTGAGAGGGTGAGCAATCTGACAAACAAATGCTTCTTAGTCTGTGCGGAAACCCCTGAGAACTTTCCCCGTTTGGAACATTGCAATTTCTTTGTTTAATGCATTTGGTCTCTCAGGAGTTTTCCAACGCATCAAAAGCAAAGGCGGAAAAAAAAAATCAGAAGAGAGCCAGATTGTATAATGCACGCCGTACCTCTCTGTGTGCACTGCGACTTACCAGCATTACATACTGCAGCACATTTCTTTTTTTTTCCCTGTTGAAAGGCCATAGTCCTACTTTTAAAATTAAATTTTTCCATTAGGGACATTCACCTTCTCTATTTGTCCTGGTGACCATTATCACTGGGGGTTTATTACCCTCCCTTACTCTATTCAAAACAAACAAACAAAAAAAATTGGCATCAGTTCTACTTTAAGGTCAGCTATGACAACATCCATATTTCTTGCTATGAAGGAGTCCAGTACTAGGAGAAATATAATGGCTTCTTTTGCTGACCTCGTTCGAGAAAGTTGCCTGGCCGTCTATGGTTCCAGTACTTTAAGACGTTGACCTGGGACAGGCATGGAAAGAGCAATCAAAGCTCCTTACCTGCATGCTTGTTGGAAATCAGTGGCTTGGAAAGTACTGAAGCCATTGTTCCAACATGAGAACCAGATAACATGTATCTTCATAAGGATCGCTTAGCAATGACATCCTGCCTGATGACAGGTTCCCTTTAACATTGGCTCACAGAAGTCTCCGCATTCATGGTATGTGACATAAGCTGTAAGCACTACTGTGACCTAATCTGTTTGCAGTAATCTTCAAGATTCTTCTGTATAAAGCAGATGCTCCAAGAGTGGCTAAATTCCCTCTGCAAAATCTCCTGTTCACGTTGCCAAGACTCGGTTGTGGCTCGCAGTGTAACCCGGATTTCTATCCACCCACAACATTGCTTAGGAGGTTTGTGACATAAATTCAAAGCCATGCTGACTGCTGCCTTGGAGGCCTTGTTGTAACATGTTTAGCATCTCAGAATCTGTTTTATACAGTTCTGTCTGAAGCATTCTGAGCCGCCTTCTGAGAAGGAGTTGGCTCAAGGGTAGGTTGTCAGCCCCTGAAGCCATGACACTTGGAAGCGTGCTGGAGATCCTGGTTCGGCTCCCAGTATCAGGACCTTGGACAAGACCACGTGCCTGCTTCTAATGCTGGCCACACACAGCAGTTTGCAGGCAGTTTTCACCACTTTCAAGCAGAGTTTGATTGCAAAAATGATCAGCAAATTAAAACAACCTCCCATTAGCATTCTGTATTCACACCATGACATGATCCCAAAGTGTTGTTTCTTGGAAGGATGCCTTGAAGCAGGTAGGCAACCTTGGCCCTCCCGCTGTTGTGGAACTACAAGTCCTATGAGGCATTGCAAGACTGACAGCCACAGGTAGGACAGGATTTGTAGTTTCACCACTGCTGTGATTGCCTATGCCTGCCTTGAAGGGTATGTAAACCTTAAGAAAGGGCTTCTCTTATTTGCTTACTTTTGGTTTGTTAAATAACTACCAGAGGAAGGACAGAATTTGTAGTTTCACCACCGCTGGAGTGCCGTGATTGCCTATCCCTGCCTTGAAGGGTATGTAAACCTTAAGAAAGGACTTCTCTTATTTTCCTTCTTTTTTGTTGGTTAAAAATCCATGGAAAGCATTGTGTAATATCTGTTCAACAAGTGCGGAAAATGCCTGTTGGTCCTGCTAAAAATCCAGAGAGCTTGTAACTACCTGTACCCTCCATCTCTGCTGCACTGAGCTGTGTTATCAGACTTGCCTAGTTGCTAGGTACACTCAACGCTGGCTGTCTGGTTGCCATTCTCTGTGGGTGGCCTGCTTTCTATCTAACTGTAAAGATTCTCTACCAATGCGATTGGCTTATTATCTCCAAGAGAGTTTTTTTACACAAGTAATAAAGCATTAACCTTGCTGGTCACAGTGTAGGTGTGAATGTGTACTGGTGCAGGCTCCTTGGACAAGCTTGCTCTTGTTCCTAATCTCTCAACATATAGGATGAAAATCTGTTCATATCGCTAAACCTGGCTGTTCTAAACCAAGGCTTGACATTACTCACACGGTATGCAACATAAGCCAAAGCTGCTATTTTCTTCCGATATCTTAGAGAGCCGTGAAAGGATCGAGAGGTGAGCGAACCCGGTATGTGTTCGCTCACCTCCCGATCTACTGACCTGACCTGTGACAGTTTCATTGTCACAGGTCGGCTAGAAATATGAGGTGAGTGAAAAGCACTCATCTCATAGTTCTCCTTTAATGTATTCCTTGTGAAAGAAACATTGCACCTGACTACATGACAAATCGGCTCTAGTGAGCGCATGGGGTGTGGCCCTCAAAAATAACATGTTACTTTTAATTTACAAATGAAGCCCAAACCTAAAGTGACACTAAACTCAGGTGTTAAATCTTAAAAATACATCCAAGTTTTGGAGGGTGGCTACTTTTGTTCCCCATGGTTCCTGTGTGTGGTAAAGTAGTCACTGCTCCAAGCTCGTTCCCGTTATGGACTACAATCTCATGTTTAGTTTACTAATTTGTATCGAGATTGTAGTCCATCACGGGAATGAGCTTGGAGCGGTGGCTACTTTACAACACACTCAGGGACCATGGGGAACAAAAGTAGCCCCCCTCCAGAAGGAAGGACAGTGTCAGCACCAATTCAGAGATGATTTGAGGATCTACAGCCGAGTGATACACAAATAAGATACATTTTTGGTAATAGTTAAGGTGCTTGAATGCATTTTTAAGATTTAACACCTGAGTTTAGTGTCACTTTAAACCTTCAGTTTGTTATGTCTTGGATATAACACGGAGATCTCCCTGCTATAAGTCCTAACTCTGCGCACAGCAGGCGAGCAGATCCAGGAACTCAGTACAGAGATCTCACCGCGAGAGCGAGAGAGTGAGAGAAGAAACTGTCTGATGGTTTAATTCACCAGAATCTGACAAACACTGAACTTTGGTTTGGGGGATGACTAACCCTTTACTACTCCTTCCCCTTTCTCCTATTCTGTCCTATATTTATTAGCTTGTGTTAAATAATTGACCGGTGTAAATAATGTTTGTAAACTGTAAAGTCCATTGGAGGCATTCATTATTTTCACAGGGCTTGAGAGGTGATTAGAGGAAAGGTGTAGACTGTAGAGTATTCACGGTGAGTTCATATATTCAATACTGATTGCACCATTTGCAGTAAAATAATATTTCATGACCTTCACTTTTTTAGAGCGTGCTTATGTTTTTGTATTGAAGCTGAGCTCTGGGAGATCGAGGAGGCAAATGAATGCAGCTCTATATTCATTAACACAAGGTCCACTTTTTAGACCATGTTTCATGTTACACTCTTATTTAGGGTGTAACATGAAGCAGGGTCACATACACCAGCCCCCTTAACCAGTGGTTCTCAGCCTGGGTAACCTCAGGACCCACATTTGTCCTTGGTTATTAAGTCGCAACCCACGTCGCTCTGCACTGGAACACACTGCATTGCGGTACAGCGTGTTCCAGTACGGTCGAACTGTGGGTGGGAGGTGTGTTTGGGGTGCCATTCAAATGAATGACAATGCAACACACCTCCCACACCAAACGCACATGGTAAGTGCGTTTGCTTGGTAAGGTACGTTAATCGCACGGGACTGTGCAATTAACACACTGTACTAGTATGAACGAACTCTCAAAAACACTGACAGACACACACAGCCACAGACACAATCTCACACACTCAGACATTGTCACAAAAACACTGACAGACACACACAACCACAGACACAATCTCATACA
The DNA here is from genome assembly GCF_000935625.1 of Nanorana parkeri. NCBI lineage: Eukaryota > Metazoa > Chordata > Amphibia > Anura > Dicroglossidae > Nanorana > Nanorana parkeri. The sequence goes on along the minus strand of NW_017306270.1, from coordinate 4,889,255 downwards.
CACTTAAAAAAAAAAATTTTTTTTTTTTTTTTTTAAGATCCCCCCAGCCTCCCTACCATACAAGAACTGGAGCGGATCCTGAGCTTGGGGTCCAGTGTGGGCTGCTGTGACGGCGCTCCATCCATATGTGCATTACTTGTACAGCTGCCCTTGCGTGCCCTGTAGAGGTTCCGGGAGCCAGAATGTGGCGTCACTCTAGTCCAGGCACCTCTACAGGGCACACAAGGGAGCTGTACCAGCAATGCACCTATAGATAGAACTCCCTCGTGGCCATAACCCCATCCCACCGCACCTTAAGCTGACATTTGGCACCGGGCAGCATATTTCGAATGGCTGCTTGGCGTAAGAACGGACAGTGCTGCGCTAGGGGGAGGCTGAGGAGCCTCTCACCTGGAAAAGTGGAAGGCATGTGGTGACCCACTGAACATGGGGTCACGACCCACCCACCTAAATCCAAACCATTTCCTCCCCTTGCTGGAATTGCACGGTGCTTCTTGTTCTTGGTAGTAGCTGTGTTCTGAATTTAGCTTGGTTGCGTGTGGTTTAGTCTGCACAACCATGTTATTCTATTCATGTGGATGGGTGAATCAATTCTTATCAGCCACTGCGGCAGGGAGACTCAACAGAGCAAGATTTGTAGACTTCCCCCAGCCCCAGAACAGAAGGTCTATACCCCAGTACGGGATCTGGTCTAGGGGTAAACAGTGTCTGGAGCTGTGCATTGCAGCTGCAACACACTGATCACGGTTGCAATGCTCTGCAGGCCTGAATGCAAACATGTAATAAATGCACACTATTATTTTATTGTTGGTACATTAATTACATGTTTAAAAAGGTGCGCTGTGCCTCTTAGGCTGGATTCACACCTCTGTATTCTTGGTTGATCCATTTTCCATTAAAATCAATGGCAAAGCATCAAAACATGTCAGCGAGTGTTAACACGCATTGTGACACATTATAATTTACATAGATTGCGGAGCGATGTAATTGTCACATGTGCACTGCAATAGGAGTATAAACCCGGCAACGCACAGCGATATGTGTTTTGATGGTTTCTCATTGATTTCAACAGGAAAAAAAAAACCGCATCAAAACTGCAGTGGTGGATTCCAATCTTATTGTAGTTTTGAAGGAGTGTTAGTACCTTAATTTGACACTCGTCCATATCAATCAGCTTCACTCCAGTGACATCAACGTTTCCTTTTCAAACGCCTTTTTATTGTTTTAGTCAGTTATGTATATAACAAAATCTACAGGGAGGTTATAAAATGGAATGCAAAGAATACACATACAGCAAATCGGCGTCGTAATAGTCACATGACAAGACACAAAATTATGTTGTTTTTTTTTATCAGTTGGCACAGGTACAGCACCGCTGAACTATCCTATATATACCTTCAGCAGGGGCCACTGACTGGAAATGCGTAAGAATGTAAGTAGGTATTAAGATCTATTACAGTAAAACTATCATTAAAAAAAAAAAAAAAACCTTAAAAGAGCCTAAAATAAAAAAAAGTCATATATACAAACTTCTGTACAAGATCATGAAACAGGAAGTGACAGATATTAGCAATGCCGCCATCGCGGACATCCTTCTCTCTTGATTTGCCTTCTCTGTAAATCGCTCCCTTAGTATTATAATGCATAAATTAGTATCCACAACTCAGTAGCTCACAAAGTCTTTTTTTTTTTTTTATCATAGTACATTATGTTAAATCGAAGCGACCTTTCTTGTATTAGGGATGATTGCACAAAGGTGAAATGGAAACACTGCGGCCCAAATGAGGTAAATTCATCGCCGTACATCCGGAATGTGGCGGGTGCTTTACTGCATGATGCCGGAATCCACGGAGGGCTGCTTCCTCGTCGTCTTTGGAGGAGGTGGTGGTGGAGTTTTGCTGGGCAGCGGAGGTGGCAAGTGCTGAAATATATAGATGGAGATTATTAGATCATGGAAATTTAAGTATTTTCAGTGAACACATTGGGTGCGTTATAATGTCATATTTTACCTTAGGCCCCTTTCACACGGACAGTCCTATCGGGGTCCCCCTTTTAGTTTTTCATGGGGACCCCCATCAGTTGTCCAATGTTAGTCTATGGGCAGCCGGAACTAAATGGATGGATGTCAGTTTACACCCGGTTAGCCCTGACTTCGGCCAGGTCCGGAAAAACAAATGGAACAGAGTTCCGTTTTACCAGGCTTGATTGTGAAGGATCAGGGGTCTGTTTACATCTGACTCCCCATAGATCTAACATGGGTTCTGGCAGTTTTAGTTCTCTTCTCCATCACAAGATAGGAGGAAAAAAAACTGATGGAACACAGGTGTCACAGCGGTGACATCCAATCCGTACTGCATACACGGATCCCCTTCTGAGCATCCCGTGTGAAAAGGGCCTTAAAAAGACCATCTCGCCAGACCATTAATAGCAAAAATAATCTTCCCCATAATATTATATGTACATTTATTGTATTTTATGTATATTTACCTGTAAAGGCCTCCCTTGTGTAGACGTCCAAAAGCCCTGAGACTGCTGCTGTGCACCACCATCTTGGCATAACAATAGCTCCAGCAGACTCAGAGCTGTCACTCAGATAACACTCTATAGCAGGTGTAGGCAACCTTGGCACTCCAGCTGTGATACAACTACAAGTCCCATCATGCGTCTGCCTCTGGGAGCCATGTCTGTGGCTGTCAAATGGGATTTGTGAGTGCCAAGATTGCCTACCCCTGATCTAGAGTATTCCCCCTTCACTCCTCCCGAGAAGCTACATAAAAGGTTAGGATCTGGGTCAGCACAGGCCGTAATTAGCTATGACATGCAAGGTGGGAGAGGTTGTATGGGGTAAATTGCATTGCCATTTTTTTTTCCTGTTCTGAATACAGTGGGGTAGAGTAAATCTGGCCATAAACCATTCTATTGCTTTCATTCAACCTGCTGGCTCAACAAAAAGTACAACATATCCCCCATCAATGCTTACAAGCTTTATTCGAGGAATCCGCGCTGTTTGCTTTGTATTCTGACAGAGACTGCCAGCCACGGTCAGAATACCCAAACAAAGGCGGCAGCTATTGGGCTGCAAGCTCTTTTCCTTGGGAATTTTTCCGACTGGCTCCTTTGATGAATGCCAGCGGACGGGTACTGACAGTGGCACCCAATGTGCAAATTTCGTCCGGTTCCTGAAGAACCAGTCCAACATTTTCATATGTATGGCCAGCTATAGAACCTTTGTTGAGTTTTGAATTGCTGTCTGTGCCCCGCCAGACAGATTCACAGCCTCTCCTGTCCTCCTTGAGACAAAAAGTGATGGGAAATCCAAAATGTTTCAGTCGTCACCAGAGCAAGATGGTGAGAGGCTTCCAATGAGGACACAAGCAATAAAGTGCGACTCTGCAAAAAGTCTCCCAATCTGCATCAAATAAATAACAGTTCAGAAAGTGAGTCCATCAATATTTGGCGCAAAAAAAGACGGCGGTGCAAGACGGTTACACATTCTACTTTGCACCAAATAAATTAATGATGTGACATAACAGTTTTTTTGACCTGCAGTGCGCCAAAATGTCACATGCGACAATTCGCACTCCTCTACAACCACCGATCTTAGTTTAATCTTCGTAGACATTAAGAAGATAAAAATTGGAAATCCTGTGAAAACTTTTGTTTTAGACAGAAGGGGAAATGGTTTGATCCTCCTCCCGTGTCTCCTTCAGGCCCCATTCAGACCTGAACGCAGAAACTGCCAAAGTTCGATCTGTGGGTGGCCCTGCTGGCACACCCCCTTGCTAAAACAAAAGTCAAGTTTTCAATCAACTTTTGTTGAAGGTGCTGGTTAGAAAATTGGTGGCCAAACGGTCACTCTCCCAACCAGCTGCAGTCGCTGCTTGTGTATTCTGACCGCCACAGACGCTGTATGTCAGACTACAGTAGCCAACTAGGGACATTCTTCCATCCATGCTGTTTAACTTGAATGGGAGAATTGAGCCTGCCGGGCTGAACAAGATAAATCTAACTGTATATTTCCGGTTTTAGTGCGTTTGACGTCAATCTGAAAAAAAAAAGCATGAGCCAGGATTGTGACTGGCAGCATTGCATGGATCGGGTCCAGCTTATACTAGTAAAGATCCAGTAATCTAGATTATTATTACGCAGTTCTTTACAGAAAGCAAATACTCCCCAGCCCCTGGATGAAGTCAATAAGTGCAGGAAAAAGACCTTTCCTAGTGTTTCACATCCAGTGAATAAAACATGAAGAAAGACCCAATAAGCCAATAGCGGCTTTCATCCACGTGTTTATGTGAGAGGAGCATTGTGGAGGACCCCTCACAGACCCCTCATAGAAATCCTAGGACCTGCTCATTAAAGAGACCTTATCACCAGCCGACTGAACAGTAATTGTTGGCACTGAAGCTCCCTGCGTGATAACAATATGTTCTATTAGGTTTCAGTAATCAGATCTGCACTCCTGAGCCACTTCCAAGTAATGTCTGAGACTTTCTATCCTCCACAGCCCTCAGGTTGGCCATCCTTGGACAGGGGTGGTGTGAAGCATCCGCTGGCATGTAATATGTGCAGAGCTACTTTGACAAGTCTAATTCCTCCTGCTGCATTCTGTATAGCAACTTAAAGCTCGAACTGACAACACAACACCTGCTCATCATAGTTATCATAGTTACAGGGGCCAAATGGGCAAAAAACCTGAGAGTCACTAGGTTACATCCTGCCACTTACACCGTACGAAGGCTTCATTCACACCTATAAATAGGTGCGTTTAGGGATTCACACATGAGGAACCTGTACATTTCTGCAGCATGAATCCCAAATCTGCCATTTAGAAGCAGCAGCTGTCACCTGTTCAAGTTAATGATCGGTACGTCCTACGCCCAAAGAAGTACAGGAGCTTCTTTGGGGCGTTTTTGTCACGCGTTTCCATTGGGAAACAGCCAAGTAGCCCTCGGAAACACGCGTTTGTCGCACGGTTTTTTTTACCGCGAATCACGCGACACAAAACGCGCATATTCGATACGCCTAGGTGTGAACCCAGCCTTAACTATTATCAAAATTGTGTCTTATTTGTGCATCACTCGGCTGTAGAGCCTCGAATCATCTCTGAATCGGTGCCGACACTGTCCTTCCTTCTGGAGGGTGGCTACTTTTGTTGCCCATGGTCCCTGTGTGTGTTGTAAGGTAGTCACCACTCCAAGCTCGGTCCTCTGATGGACTCCAAATCTCATGTTTGGTTTACTAATATGTACTGAAATTAGAGTGTCTGATGGGAGGGAATTTGGAGCGGTAACTACTTTACAACACACACAGGCACAATGGGGAACAAAAGTTGCAGCCAACATACAGGGTGTTTTCAGCCAGGCTGTGGGGGGTAAACTGTGATGGACCTACAGGTATTGCATTTATATTAAACTACAAATGTTCAAGCTACACCGTGTTTTAAATGTACAGGTCACTCTGGAGTGCCAAGTGCATTTTATTACAAAGGTGAACTAACCCTTCAAGGCTATAGGCAGACTGCATCATATTTGATTTTGCCCACAGTTCCACTTTAATTTAGGATGTTCGATCGGTGACAAGAGTGATTTTAATATAGATTTTCATCTAACATCTTAGTATCCCCCCGGTTGCCTCTATCTAGCCCCAATTAATTCCTCCTTCCTGCTCTGCGCCGCTCTGTGTCTTCACTGATTTCTGATACTGTTTGTAGGAAAATATTTTTTGTTTTTATTCATTTGTGATTGCTTTATGCAGCGAGTTAGAAAAGACTGAAATGAATTAATTTTATTTGTAAATAACTTTAGCACACTTTGTACCAGACATGTACTTCGCATACCGCTTGATTTAATATGATCACTTGTCAAAATGCAAAAAAGCATTTTTCTTTTTTGCTTTTTAAAATGTGTGGAAACAACACTTGGAAAACAATATTGCCAAATGGAAGCCTTGTTGTAATAAAGTTTTTGCCGAGCAACAATCAACAGAGCTCCGGTTAATGTCGGGTCCCCTATAAAAATAAGGTTAGGCTCTTTATAGTCACAGCTCTACCTATTAAAAGCATTTTATGGGGGACATGATAATCCTTTCAACAGAGAAGATAGGATGCCTCAGGTACTGTATGTCAATATGTAAAGACATTTTACATTAATTGTCTGCTGCGGAATTTAGGAAAGTTCTGACGAGTTCCAACATTCGAATCGCCCTCCCAGTGCAGACATCCAGTATTTGGTGTCTCGTTTCTTACAGGAGCCCTTTCCCTTTTCAGATGTGGTGAGTCTGCCAGTTCACATTAGAGCCTGTTCTAAGCCGATTCACTGATTCGCACACACCTCGGGGGAGATGGGAACCTTATGTAAAAGGCACATCTGCAGCGCAGCAACAATCTGTCCTGCCCGCCCCCATCTAGTAGCCTTCCGTTTGCTTCAAGTAAAAATGGATATACACACTCTGAGTGGGAGGCCTGTGTGCAACACTTGGAGCTTCACAGGAAATAATGCTGCATGATATGAAATCACAAGAGGGCCAATTCACAAAGCTCAGCGAGTAGAAGTTCACTCAAACAATTCATCCCCACACAGCTACCTCCGCATGTATCACTTTCCCCTCCTCTTTTAGATTGTAAGCTGGCAGGGCCCTTCTCACCATCTTGTCTTGAATTGTGTTGTGATTGTAATGTCTTCCTTACATTGTAAAGCACTATGGAAACTGTTGGCGCTATATAAATACTATAGTACTATACTATAATATAGTATTTATAGTATATAAATACTATGTAATGATAATAATAATAAATCTGCTCTTATTTTACCTCTCTTTATTTTGCATGCTGAAACATTCAATTCACAAAAGCAGGAATCATTACTGCATGCTCAGTTTAACATATGTGTACATTACGATTGTGTTATTCTAATATCTCAGACTTCATTTTATCCATTACTGTTACATTTTGGGTGTTTAAATACTTTGCATTGCATTTTAGTATTAGAAGAGGTGGCGCAGATGTTCTGTAGATGACTGTTTTACTTTCACCACATAAGGATCCCACATATAAGGAATATCTTCACCACCTGCATGTTAAGTTTACATCCCCATAGTTAAAGCTGAGGTGGGACACTGCAGCTGTCTCTCATCTGCTCTTTAGATCGAGAACTGAGCACAAACCACTGATTCACAATTTTCACCCTGCAGAGAGAGCGGTGACTATCAGTCACCACTCCCTGCAGGGATTCCCCCCTCCTCTCTCTCCATTCCCCCAGCACTGACTGGGGGGACAGACAGGGGAGGAGGTGGACACAGCTGGCTTTAGAGAGGCAGAGCCAGCTGCCAATCCGCTATTGTTGGGATCTTTCCTGACTGATGCGCAGCTCTGCACTGTCAGTATATAGCGGGCAATAGTAAATGTCCTCCTGTGACCCTTAAGAAAACTAATGCCAAAAAAGGTTTGGCCATAGTTCTCTTTTCATCAAACAGCAATATCAGTTTTTCTGTGCCGAATGACTATCTGAAATATCAGGTTGATTTAGATCTACATCTGCTGATAATCAGACAGTTTAGAGAGGACAAGCAACTCTCCTGACTACCGAAAATCTATTTTGACATTAAGGTCTCATTCACAGGGGGCATGTTTCAATGCTCAGCGTAGAGGGATGGTTTTTGGCGTACCCAGAGCTGTGGGAAGAAATGTGCAGGCACAGCTCATGGAGACCCAGAAGCTGTACTCCCTCCCGTGATGCTAAACACAGCTCCGAATTTTGACATCCGCACACAGATAGCGAACAGACCTGGATCCATCATGTCTGCATCCAGAGCTGTACACAATCTGTGTGTGGCTGTGAAAACTCAGAGCTTAGAGAAGCAGCGTGAGAGAGCGCACAGCTCCTGTGTCTCCAAAGAGTTGCATGAGCTTCCCACAGCTCTGGGCGCATCAATGTGCCCATCACACTGTATGGAACAACATGCCCTGTGTGAATGAGGCCTAAATGTGTGGCAGGGTACAGGAGTGTCCCGAGGCATGTTGTCACCCAGAGTAGCCACCGGGTGACACCCCGCCGTGACTCCATCTTGGTGATGGATGCCGGCAGAAAGAGCAGAGACATAAGGTATACCGCCAGGTTCCCTCCTCTCTTGTGCAACTGTCCAGCTCTCGGTCCATGACTGAGTGCCTGACTTTTCACAGGGGTTGCAACCAAAATGACTGTCAGTGACCCTCCAAAGGTGTCACTCTGGTGTGGGCCGCACTCCCCTAGGGACACCACTGATATAGAACAATCCACAGGCACTACAAGCCCAATGACGGGTGTCTGTAGACATTCGTTTTTGGGTCGGGTGAAACTTGTTGATCACCTCTAACTATAAAAAAAATCAGACAAATATGTACAAAAACTTGTATCTAAATGACAACTGCATGCTGCCTTCTTCTGCGCCATACCACACAATGAAATCTGTATTACAAAGAATAAATAAGGTTCCATTTCTATTTACCTCCATGCAGCACACAAGCATCAGGTAATGCCTGAAATCTGTCATAATGCCACTCTGAAGGAGGTGATACATCTACACCTCAATAATGAGGGATAACAGCACATTTTCTCTTTGTGAATTGCATTTCAAGCATATTTTTATTGTTCTGGCTGTTAAAATAACAATTGAGTAGGTAAAATAATCCTGAGCATGTTATTGCCGCTTTACTTAAATTGAAGTTTGATAAAATTAGATAAGAAGCATTACTGAGTCCCCTTTAGTGCTGTTATTGTGGGCGTTTGATCTAAAAATGGCTCGAGGTGACTTCAATTACTGCAAGGGCGCTGATAGGTTTTATTATGTATAGCTACCTATAAAACTAATTATACAATCTTCTTTAGATTTGCCAAAACTGTGTCATTTGAAGACAAACCTAAACAATCCATTCAATGTGTATGCAGCCAGGCAGTCCTCATCTTACATAGTTGTTGGTAGATGTAAAGAAGATCCCACCATCAGACTGTATAGCATACGGCCAGCTTATGTCTGATAGCTTATATCTGATACATATACTCATTTTTACAATATAGCTTTTTTTGGTACGACTGCCATTTGCTGAAGAACGTGATTAGGACAATTGTGATTATAATTGCTACACATAATAACCATAATCATATGCTATATGTGGAAAGTTGCTTTGCTGAGAAAGCCATTAAAGGTTTCCTTACAGAAAGCAAGGTCATTGTAACGGAACTACACTGGAGTGCTGCTGCCAATATATCGATGCACGCTATGCCGGGAAGAGGGGGCCATTAAAGCAGAACTATGGGCACATAGAAAAGACACGTTTAATCTGTTTGCACATTCATTAAAATCCTTTAATGTATTTTTAAAATAGTACATTACTTTTTTATATCATTACTATATTATATCTTGCTGTAATCTGCTGTACAGCAGGACTTAGTCTGGGAGAAGGGAAGGCAGTTCTGGAAGTTAATTAGGCTCTGCACTGCACAGTGCTGTCAACATACCATAGAGCTCTAGCAGATAGGAGGGGAAGAGCGGAGCAATGACCTCAACAGTGAGCTGCTTGCTATCCGCTATACAAGTCAGTATCCTGGCTTTTCTGTGTGGCAGGGGTAAGGGAATCCTGAGATGAGCCGAGCAGAATTAAAACATTTTTTGGCAGATAAGTATTTAAATTACACCTGTCATGAGAGAAGCATGGGGGCTGCCACCGCTGCTTTCCGGTTTCCTGTGCAGGATCTGTGAGGGGCTCTGCAGGATCTCAGTGGGGTGCACAGGATCTGTGGTGGGCTCTGTGGGGTCTATGGCAGAGCCCACCACAGATCCTGCAGATTTAGTGTGTGTGTGCGTGTGTGTGGGGTGGGGTTTGTGTGTGTGGTTGTGCCCAAGTTTCATCTTGCCTAGGGCAGCCCCAAACCAGAATACACCACTGCCCCCACCCTCACATATGTGCACATCGGGTTTGCCGACATACATGCGCTGGAGTGAGAGAAATACCTTTAAGACCATCAATCACTGTCAACTCTAAGGTAATGGCTATAGGGAATGTTGGGTACCATGTTGCTGTTTTTTGGACGTGCGTTTTCAGGGCTAGACATGTTTGGTATTAATTTACTCAACACCATCTAATTTTCTTTACACATTATCAAAAAATTAGGTATTACATTGTGCATGTTTGTAAAAAAATTAACTGTAGTGTATTTGTTTGGTGAAAATATGGGTTTGATAAATTGTGTTAATATTACTTAACATAAAAATATGCAACTACCCCAAATGTAATTTTCCGGGGTCTCTGCTTCAGAAAATATATAATGTGCATTTTAACAAGTAGAAAACAAAAAATACAAAAAGTATTTGCCATTGAAAGGATAAATCACTATCCTGATATAAGCATGCTGTATATATGTGTATCTTAATTCCTTGTCGTTGTACCTGTTGCAGGTCAGAGTATACCAATGAGAGCAAGAAAGCAAATATTCCCAATAGGAGAGCTCAGCAATGATAGCCTACGTAATTCTCTCATGACAGGGGTACTTTAAACTGTGTATTTATCTTCTTGCCTTTCTCCTGTAACTATAAGACCAGAGAATCCCTTTATATATCTCTCTCTAACACCCAACACCACCTTGTCTAAAAGAACATTGATGTGAGAGATTTCACACCAAGGAAAGGATTAAATACAAATTTGCAAACCCAAGTCAGCAGATGTGTGATCTGTGAAATCACAGTTTTACCGTCGGGTCTATAAATGTCCATAGAATTATTATGTCATCTGGGAGCATTCTCTGTAAGAGCCAACCAAGACTCCACATTCAAGCTAGTAGATTTGTCAGGCTTGTAGTCACAGTCAGCTCAAAAATTTGTGACTGTTGCAGTTTTTACTTTGCCAACGATGGGAATAGCAGCCTTGTACTGAGGTGCTGGCAATTGAAAACTGTTGGTGGCCACATTATAGCGATATGACTTTTCTGAAGTGCTGTTTGCAGCCTGATTTCCTGTCAGCCAGATCAGGCTAGGAGATGGGGACAGCAGTGTCTGTAATGAATGTATTGTACAAGATATAAACCTGGCATGTACCATTTACGCACCAAAATTTAAGTCCTGCGCTTTTTTTTTTTTTTTTAGCACAGAGCATATGCATCTGTATTTTGTATTGTCCTATAGACATGTGCGATTCGTTTCATTCCAAATCGAAATTCAGAGATTCGTATGTATCCGAATTCTGATATACAGATATAACGAATGCAAACAAATCCGAATTTCCAATTCTTTTATTTTAGACAAACTTTTGTTTTTTGGACGAAATTTCGTTGCAGCAAAGTGACATTTGAGAACAAAAAAACTTTTTTTTCCTCTTAAATGTCACGTTGCTGCATCAAACGAATGAAAACGTAATGAAATTTCGTACGGATTACCGCTAACAAATTTGGTCCGAATCCAAATTTCTAAACGAATTGACTTTCGGACGCGAATTCCGGAAAAACAAAATAAAGCAAAATCTAATCAAAATGAAATGATTTTTTTTTTTTGCTGGTGCACATGTCTATTATCTTATAACTCTGGTGCATCGTAGCGCACTGTAGATGTGCATTGGGATGCAATGTTACTTTGCATTGTGACACACTTCAACCCATATCTACAGTGAAAGAGGAATACAAGCAGATTGTTACAAATCATGTTATAAGGGTCTATTAGTAAGGCTAAAAACAAAATCCAAAGTGCAGAAACCCGTAACCACCAATTAGCATCTGTCTTCCATTGTTCTGACTGCTATGTGCGGTAACCTGATTGGGTGATATGAGTTACTGTGTACCCCTTGATCTTTATCTTTCCTTGTTATGTCAGAATATTTAGTTCACAGGCACGTCATTTCACTTGCACAAATCCCACTGAATGCATAATAATGGAGCCTAACTACTAGATGATGGCTGACTGTATGATGTCCACTTACCCTCTGCGGTGGAGGTGGTAGTGTAGCAGGCTGGATGTATTCTTGATAATCCATGACATTCCCATAATCTGATGTACTTCCTTTGACTGGCAGTGGAGGGGGGATATCCGTTGGTTCTACAGCAGAGACACCATTTTGTTCCATGCCTAGAGAAAGCAATTGGGTAGATGGACAATAGTATGGGACTTTGTGCTTCAATGTACATATTATACACAAACAATGAGCACAGTCGTAACACTTTCTTACATACTTGTATTACCATTCCTTGGAGGGCTCTATATTTGTTTTTGGTGAAAACAGGTGAAAACAACAATGCTTTGATACACATACAAATGAATTTACCTTATTCCAGGTCATAAGATTATAATGATACATAAATATCTTGCACATATATAACCTGCTAGCTAGATTACCATGATTCATTGTTTACCTATACAGTGCCAATGTAATGCTTAGCTTTGTGCCAGATCTTCCAGCCCAAATTGTTATTACACAGGGCTTCAGCCAAGCACAAGAATAAGGTAACACTGCACTAGTTTACTATAAGGCACAGGTCATAAGAGATCTCATGCAGCAGGGAATCTGCTGTTCCTCGTGAAGCCAGGGTAGAAATGTCAGCTCTTCCTTGTTCTCCATAGTCAGCACAGTACAAGAGTAACAAAGTGAATCAATGTAAAAAAAAAAGAAACCCCTTGGTTTGAAAGTCTATTAGAGGACTCTGAGGTGAAGGGGGCTTCTGATATTGAAGAAGCTCCTGGTGTGAAGGGGGAACTCTAAAGAGTAAGGAGGCTCCTGATGTGAAGAGAGCTCTGATGTAAAAGCGTAGATGCTGTTGTAAAAGGGGAGGCTCTGATGTGGAGCAAAAAGATGTTTATTGTCTACATTTTTGCATGGAGTCCCTCTTTTAAAATCCATGCCAGTGCCCTATCTGGGGTATCTGTTTGATATAGATTTTGGAGGGGGGCCACATGTCTTTTTTTTTTTTTGGACTGGCATGCCTTGAGATTATGCATACTATTAAAGGGTGCCATGACTGAAAGAAGATTGAGAAATACTGTATTAGAGGACAGGAGAGTGGTGAGTGGTAACAGAGAGTGGCTGCTGCCCATCTCCTGTCCTCTGTATTAGAGAACAGGAGATGGGCAGCAGGCTCCACCGCCCCTCTGAAAAGCGATTCATGCTGGATCGTTTTCTCAGAGGGCTTTTGAGCAAGGCTTCTAGGCATTCAGGAGGCGATGATGCCGCCTCCTGAATGCCTCTTTTTTTTGGGATCTTAAGGTGAAATATTACATGGAACTACCATGCCACAACCACGTGCCAAATGTTTGGCACAAGGTTGCGGTGCGGTTTTATTAACATCAATGGTATCTTTTGGCAGAGAGTTTGGTAGGCAGCTTTATGGAACTGGAGAGAAAATGACACAGTGCAGGTAAATGTATATAGATGTTACAAAGACATCACAAGGAACTTTACAAAGCACACACAACAAACTAGTTGTATCTCCCAAAACATGTTCCAACATTTCATTCTTTACATAAAATCCCATGTTGACAATTGCACTGTAATGTCACATTTGTCAATCTATCTATCTATATATATATATGTGTGTGTGTTTATAAAGAGAACCAGTGATCTGCTCATATGTACTGGACGGTACATCCTATTTTTAGTACCAGTGCAAAGTGCATCCCAGCCAATCAGAATTTAGGTGAGGAAAAGACGACTTGCTATGAGATACATCACTTTGCTCTTAGCCAAATGATCTACAATTGGGACAGGTGGAGCAATACAAAGTTAATAACAAACAAATAAAATACAAAATATAAAACCAAAATGTGACAAAGAACAGAAGGCTGATAGAGTGATAGAGAAGACATGAAAGATAAGTGGGATGTAATAACTCACCTAGTGATACAGTAAATGTGAGCTTGGCTCTGGGAGTGACAGGTGGCGGTTGCTGAGTTGAAGGCTGACCCGGGGATACAGAGAAGCGCCTATCACCAGCAACGGTAATCAGGACTTGACTCTTTGGTCTCTGAGGCCTTAATGGGCTTATCTAGGATAGGGAGAAATAATGGGATCAGTAGACTTAAAATGGCTTTACCAATGACAATCTTAGGTGAAAAATGACAACACTCAAGGTGTTCACCTTATTCAATATATGACAGTGACAAGGAGAGGACTCAGAATTCATATAGCCATCAACCCACTTCACATAAGCTAAAGTGTTCAAGGATGGAGAGCTGCTCTCTTCTGTGAGTAAGTGATGAGGAATAGCTAAATGTGACTAGCTTAAAGTGGAACTGAACTCAAAAAAGAATTGCTATGTTATAGAGACCATTAAGAAATGTTAGTTGTGCCTAAGTATGGCAGTACTGTGGAAAATGTACCTTTTTGTTTCAATTCCTGATACAAATTACAGTGCACCTCCTGGAATGCGAGTATGCCTAGGAACTCCTGCGTCCACAGCCTTATAGTTGTATATCTGCAGTGTGAGTTCTAAGGCACTGTTGCCTCTGAATGCTAGTATCAGGAGATTTGGAGTAAGATTTGCTGATGTCATTACCGTACTGTTCTCATTGCTGGAAGCTCAGACAGGAGGTAGCAAAGCCCTGCTCCCACCAAGATACCAAGATGGCCACCTCCATACAGAGACACAGTGCAGAACTTAGCATAAGCCAGCAATATGGAAAGATCAGCTGCAGAAAGACCAAAGGCAATTCTGGTGACTAGTCATTTGCCCTTTGCATGCCTTTGTGGTCACAACTTCCAGAGTTCAGTTACTTTAATATAAAGTGTGTAGAGTGTTATGCACCTATTTATATACAAACTCTTGTATGTGGCCCATTTGCACTCCAGATGGGTAAATACCAAATCTGTTGTGGGTGCTGCAGTGACAAGCAGATGTCGACACACTTGCAAGCACTAAGGAAAAGAGTCACTGACACGCCAACATTGATATAACTTCATCTTTTATTGAGCCAAGTCTATCATATCACAAAGCAAATGACGTTTTGGGCCCGCATAGGGTCCTTCATCAGGCAAACAATTGTATGACACATTGTTTGTCTGATAAGGGGACCCTGTGGCCCTGAAATATTGTTTTCTTTGCGATATGATAGACTTGCATCAAAAAAATATGAAGTTGTATCAATGTTGGAGTGCCCGTGACTCTTTTCCTTAATATTTATGCACAAACACACATACAAGCCATGTGTATTGTTACAAGGTAATATCTAATCTGCAAAAGCATTTGGTGCGTTTCTAATCTTTGTGGAATATGTTCTTCTGAAATACTGTAGGTCTGCACACCCTGAGTCATGGAACATGTAAGCATCTAGCATTATAAATCCATCCACGGCTCTGTGTCCAGTACCATTATGGCAGACCAATCTGCGGTTATCTAGACACGGCTCCATAACAAAGGGAGCGTGCTGTAACTTGACTTACGGTCTCTGAAAGTATAACAGCATCAGATTGCTGGGGTGGAATGTCAGTCGCTTTGAACTCCTTATCGAATATTTCCTGGTGCTTGCTGTTCCTCTTCTCCTTCTTTTTCTCTTTTTTCTCCTTATCAAGATCATCTCTGTCCAATTTATCTTGGGAGCGGGAATGCATCTTCTTTGGCAAGAAAGGCTCAAGAACAAAACTGCAAACAGAATGTTGGAAAGAATCAATTAGATACCGATTCAGTTTACACGGGCGGAGGATTCTAGGCCAAAGTAATCTCAGCCGTGTCGGGTTTGCTTTAGAAGTGGCGAGCTGTGCTTTATCTTTCTATACATTTATGTGACTTCATACACCGAGCTAATACACTTATATATGCACACTTATCTGAACTATCACAATAGGAAAAGCTATCGGCTGCAGCACAGCAAGTATGCTGGTTTTGTCGCAGATACAGAGCTAAGTAATGAACAGATATTACAGCTCAGCCTACAATGTCAATTACACCCAAATTTTCGCTTGGTTTTTATTTAATTTATCTATTACATCCATTTATAGAAGTCTGACATACTCTGCAGCTCTTAGCAGAGAACAATTAATTACATCAGTCCTCATGTAAGTGGAGTTTACATCTTAATATCCTCGCCACAGAATACACAGTCCATAGATTCCTTCCTTTTTTACCAAATTCTGATGCTATGTGGCCCCAAAAACTATTCCCATCATAGATCTTCCTCATTTTAATGTTTCACTGAGACTGAATCTCAAAGTTGAAGAGAAGAACTTGTCACACTCCTTACCGGAGATCCCAATGATAGGGATGGGTGCTGAAATGACTGCGGATGGCGCCACTATCACATAAGTTTGGTAGAGGAGAATGTCACCAGCACACCCAAAATCCTTTTAGGATCATCAATTGTTCATTTTATTGAACAGATTGCCAATTGAATTTATGCATGTCCCCCTAGGTCTGCATGTTTTTCAACCTGTTTGCCAGGATTTCCATTTTAGGTAAAGAAAAAGTCTACCTTCGATGTGCAATCAATACGCATAATAATGTAAGCTACTGCAGAGGTTAAAATTAAAGCATAGGAAAACCGAAGTTACTTCAAAAGTCAATTTCAATATTTCTAAATATGCAGCATTAATATAATACACAAAATAACGATCCTGACATGAAGGTTGTTCAGGCATGGAGCGCTGTCACCTGTTATAGGCTGACAGCACTCTGTTCCTGTCTGACATCATACTCCCATGTTTATATGAAAGAAAGGTTAAAATAAATATTTCATCAAAAAATGGCAATTGTTACAGTGTGTTGGGCCTCATTCACACTGCTAAGAGCCGGTCCGTACAGATCCGTATTGGGCCGTTCCCGGTAAGGACAGGTGCTGCGTGTGATTGTACTCAGCAGCCTGTTCTTCGCTATGGGAGTAAGCGGCCGCTCGCTCACCCGAGTTGCACGTCCATGAGGGTGTCCGTACTCGTACACAGAGGATGGATCCTGTCTGCGTATGAGCATGGACACCCGCATGGATGTGCAGCTCGGGTGAGCATACATCTCCGTACTCTCATAGAGAAGAACAGGCTGCTGCGTACAATCACACGTAGCACCTGTCCTTACCGGGAACGGCCCGATACGGATCTGTACGGGCCGGCTCTTAGCTGTATGAATGAGGCCTTAGGAAAGGATAGGCCCTCAAGTTAGAGTTTACCCTTGCAGTGGGGCTACCCCCACACTGCAAGGGTTAAGTGCTCATTTTGATCCAGGGATGTAAATAAAGCAGATTCACTCACCTGATCCTCAGTCCTGCGTCAGTCAGCGTTCACCTCTCTCTCCCTCCACTCTAGCTGTGGAATGACCCTCAGTGTCTTCCTGTCTAAACTGCATAAAATGTGATGATGTCAGTAGTCCTTAGAGCGCGTGAGCCCGAGGAAGAAGAGGGTACGAGGACCGGTCTAGCAGCCCTGGATGACCGAGGATTAGTTGCGTAATACAACTTTATTTAAGCCCCCTGGACAAAACAAACACTTAACCCTTGCAGTCTGGGGGTAGTCCCACTGCAAGGGTTAAATTTGCAATTCCTGGAGTTCCTCTTTAATGTCCTTGCTAAATACAAAATTGTAATTCAACAGCACTGATTTAAACAGCCCGCACAGACAACTCATTTTTGACATAGGTTATAATACAGACCTATGCAGGGACGTGAACAGGCCCTAAAATTGAATGTGTTTGTAATTTTTACTTAAACACGCCTTTATTTAAAATGCTCTAATGAGCCCGTGGAGTTGTACACCGAACCTAATGTAGGTGATGGGAACACGACTCCTTAGAGATTTCACTGTTACTGAACAAAAGAGCTGTAGCTGATTTACAGTTTACTCTACCGCCGTGCAACGACAATCGCTGTGCGTTCCGCGAGGCGTATATCTTAAAACAAAGAAGCCTCTTTCGGCTCATTTGAAGTGATGGAGGGGATGCAGCCAGGGTTGCACGCATAGAAAACACAAGTGTTTTGAAGCCATTTGGTAAGACGCCATTGTCAATTTCTGAAGCCTCTTCTGCTGAGTTCACCGAAATTGACGAGAACCGGGAGAGTTGCCAAGCAGGCGAAGTCCAATATTAGGAATGCCGAGAGGCAAACTAAACATTTGAGACATGCAAAGGGGTAGGGAAAAAAAATCTGCCTTTTAACTTAAATCAAGTGCATCATGGCTGGGTCAGAGCGCGGCGTGTGATTGTACCCGCAGAGCTGCAAGAAACAGATGGGGTAAATATTTGACCTCCTGAAATGTCAATAGGCATCTGCACGACTTACAAAGGCGCTGCAGTCAAAGAATGAGAAATCCTTTTCAAGCTGTTCTCAAATCTTTTTTTTTTTTTCTACTTTTTTGTTTTCTTGTTTGTTTGGTAATCAGAGAATTACAATAATGCCAAAAAACAAAACAAAGTAAATGTGAGCCTCACAGCACAGAGCAGAGCAACATTCCACAAAAGTGATACAATAGTACTTTGTGTCCATCACTGTCCCCCAAGCAACAATGCTCCACCCTGACATTGGAGACTCACATTTTTTAAAATCATACAGTTAAAGTGGAACTATAGGCAGTGACATATATAATAGTCAGTCCAGGGCCATCCCTATAATGAGGCAGCCAGGACAAGAGGGGTGTGTGGGGGTCAGTCTCAGTCTCCCAGGTTGCTAATAGCTCTTAGCAATCCGTGATGCTCTGTCTGGCTTCCCACCCAGCTCACTGATGTCATCGGTTGCCAAGACCTGCGTGGGATGCTCGGCAACAAGTAACATTAGTGCTGGGCTGGATTAAGAGCATCATCAGCCTGATGCTGTCAGTCAGTCGGACAGGAAGCAGCAGAGGCAGCTCTCTAAATAGGCATATTAGGCAACCGCTCAGAGCGAGTGGCCACCTAATATGCCTGAATAAAAAGCTGCCAGTGCCTCTGCCTGATTGTGTTCAGCCGGCCGGCCCGTATTGCCATTGGGCATACCGAGATAATACAGGCTAGCTGGGCCTATTTTCAGTGGTGGGCCTGGAGCTGGCGCTCCTGTAGCCCCCATATTAATCCGGCCCTGCATCAGAGAGAGCCACTGGCCCCAGAGGTAACAGGCATCCGCTGGTAGATACCAACCCCCCTCCCCCCGAAATGACCTTTCACTGACAGGACCCAACAACCCAAACCCCCCTTCCTTCCAGAAAAGGTGAATCACTGACAGCATTAGCTTCCCCCCTCTCCACAACCTCCTCCTGGAAGGACCATTCACTGGCAGCGCCCTTCCCCCAACATCACCTGGAATGACCATTCACTGACAGCACCCATCCATCTCCCCTTTCCATCCTCCCGGGCGGCGAATAGTGAAGGGACAGCCCTGAGTCAGTGCATAGCATTACTTCATTGGAGTAGAAAGGTGACATTAGAGGCCTAATAGACTCCCAATGCTCTCTTAAAAAGGACGACAGGACCTGGTTGTGTTTACTTAGGGCTTTCCTTTTAAAAAAAACAAAACCTCTCGTAGTTTCAATATTGTGCAGGCGTGCAGGATGAACACATTTCATGATTGGGGTATTGTAAGCGGCTGATTCTGGAATGCAGAGGATCAGCGAGGACTTGGCAGCCAGTCACTGGCCATATGTATGCTGTATATCAGCTGGAATGATTCAGTGCAGTATCCGTATACCAGACTTAAAGGAGAACAAACAAAACAGAGTGGCTTATATGTATTGAAACCATATGCTTTCTAGCAATCCCAAAGGATGTGTGCAATAAAGCGAGGGATCAGATGGTAATTTTGTTGTGAAAATAACTGAAAACAAGCACGGCTGGGTACAAAAATAATATAGGTTTGTTTACCATGCAAACAGAATATGCTGACGAAAAATGTCCACAAAAAAATGCCAAACCTGTACATCTGTGTGTATTTGTATCCTAGTATATAAAAGGAATCCTCCAAAGCAATTGCCTAAATCTCCCCTCAGGCCAACAACCTTGTTCCTGGACTCCCCTTCCTCTCCTCCGAGCTCAGGACCGTAGACGCCGAGCTATAAGGTTTTTGTCTCCAGCACCCCTGTACCTCTGTGTAGACATGTGCACCAGCAAAAAATCAGTTTAGTTTAGTTTCGTTTTGAAAAAAAAATAAAATAAATTCGTTTAGTTTAGTTTTGTTTTTCGGGTCCGAAATTAAATTAGTTTCGGACGAAATTCGTTAGCGGTAGTCCTGCCGAAATTCGTTTATGAAAAAAAACAAAAAATGTTTTCTGCAGACTGTAAAAAAAAAAAAAAATAATTTTGCTGCAACGGAATTCGTCCAATAGCGAAATGAGAAATTACATTGAGGAGGTCAATAGGAGAATGCCAATTCAAAAGCATTGGCAAACCTGTCCCTTAACCTCTACGCTATTGCTTCTGTACTTTAACCAAGGAACTGTTGGAGAAGGTAACTGTTGTATTTTTTTTCCCCTAATGTCGTTTTGCTGCAACGAAATTCGTTTAATTACGAATTTTGGGAAATCGGGAATTTCGGATTCGTTTGCATTCGTCTTAGCTATAATTCGGAATTCGGATGCATCCGAATCTCCGAAAATTTGTTCAAAACAAATTTCGGAACGAACCGAATCGCACATGTCTACCTCTGTGCTCCTGCCTGTCCTCAGCTACCTGCTCTCTATGGAAGACCCTGCACTTGACCCCAGTTTACAGCACATGCCACCTGGCCACCTGACTTCCCTGCTCGCAGCGCATTCAACCCAGCCATCTCACTCCTGCTTTTGTAGGTATTTCCACCAATCGACCCCACTCCCCCGTTCAAAGCACATCCCTCCCATCGACCTCACTTAACCGCTCACAACACATGCAACTCAGCCACCTCACTACCTCATTCACAGCACATCCACATATCGACCTCACCCAACCACTCACAGAACATCCCACTCAGCGACATTACTTTCCCGCTCACAGCACATCCCATCCAGCCACTTCACTACCCCACTCACAGCACATCCAGCCACCTCACTACCCCACTCACAGCACATCCAGCCACCTCACTACCCCACTCACAGCTCATCCCATCCAGCCACTTCACTACCCCACTCACAGCACATCCAGCCACCTCACTACCCCACTCACAGCACATCCAGCCACCTCACTACCCCACTCACAGCTCATCCCATCCATCCACCTTACCACCCCACTCACAGCACATGCCACCGAGCCACCTAACCACCCCACTCACAGCACATCCCATCCAGCCACCTCACTACCTCACTCACAGCACATCCAGCCACCTCACTACCCCCCCCTCACAGCTCATTCCATCCATCCACCTTACCACCCCACTCACAGCACATCCCATCCAGCCACCTCACTACCCCACTCACAGCTCATCCCATCCAGCCACCTTACCACCCCACTCACAGCACATGCCACCGAGCCACCCCGCTCACAGCACATCCCATCCAGCCACCTCACTCCCAGCACATCCCATCCAGTCACCTCACTTCCCCACTCACAGAACATCTCATCCAGCCACCTCCCTCCCCCGATCTCAGCACATCCCACCCAGCCAAGTTCAATCCATAGTTCTTGAAGTCACTCTGTCAGATCAGATTCTAAACAGACCAAACTGGTTTTGGCTGCCCTGTATTGTTTCCCCATCACAATAGGATGGTGTTATGGGGAAACCTTGTGTAAACAATCAAACCTAGATTGGTCAAGACTTGCTCAAACTTGACTACTGATGGCAATTCTTGGTGCTTTGCTGCCACCTATAGGTGGGAAAGTCAAATACATAATATTTTGCTCTCATACAAGTTTTGAGGGGCAACACCCACAAGTGGGAGGCCATTTTCTCTGAATAAAAGCCAGCAGCCCAAAGGACTTCACAAAGGACTTCATGGAGTATGTCAGAAGAGGCAATAAGGACATAACTCTGACTGGACTCTAAAACAATGGACTTAGCCACCACAGACTGCAACAAGAAGCCATTTTCCTGTGAATGGTTATTTGCCAAGAAGTCCTGTTCTTTACGGAATCTGAAGCTTGAAGCTAAGTACTATTTTAGTGTTTTGTCTCTTAGAAAGCATTACATGTACTAGAAGGATAGTGTAGTGGGTGCAAGTGATTGTTTGTTTGTAGCAGCCTGTGTGTATGTTTTGTTTATGATTGTTTTTCCTCTAAGTTTGTACACGCAGCATTTTCACCAAGTAAAGTATTTTAAATGCTACTGGGTCAGTTTCCTTGAGCTTTACTGCAAGAACAGACAACAAAATAGAAATTAAAGTTTTGCCAAGCTTTACATTTGGGCTCGTCCTTGGGATAAGCCTTACGTCTCTGGGATTTGTAGTCTAGAGCAAAACATACAGAAGTCAACTAGAGGGATCATTTACTAATTTGAACAAAAATACAATAATAAAAATATGGAAGAGCAAGCTGGCATATATGAACTCCAGGTAAATGTAACAACATCTGATGAGTTATAGTTTCTGAAGATAGTTCCCTTTCACATAACTATTTAAGTCTAATGAAAAAGTAAGGAGCTGCTGAAATGACTAAATATTACCAAACACCTCTTTTAGTTGCAATATGAGGAAAATAGCTGAATCTCCTAGACCTGAATGGCATTCGGGATCCAAATTCAGATTCGGACACATTGGGATTCGGAAATTCAGATGTGTCCGAATTTCGGAAAATTCTTACAAATTTTGATTCGCAACGTAACACATCAAAAATGTTTAATATACAGTTCCATGGATCTCATAGTTTGAAAAATGTGTCTTTGCCCATCCCCTTCCATCGCGTTCAATAGTAGAAGCACATTTCTTTTTCACCTGCTTCACACTGGTTCACCTATGACATGTTAATGAGAAGGAGTAGCCTCAATGTTCCTTATTCTCCGAATTCTTAGACATATATCTGACTTTTAGAATTAGGGAAGTCCCATACACAGTAAAAAAAAGTTTTTTTTGTTTTTTTTTACTTAACCTAAAGGCTGTTTGTGTTTCCTAAATGGTATTAAAACTAAGTAATGTGGTTTGTTGGGATACAGAATAGTGTTAGTACTTATTATAAAGGAAAGGATATGATATGATCTTTCTACTTCTATAGAATGAGCATATGGTAGAAGGTTACATACCCATCAGAACCTGGTCTTGAAGGTGTACTGTCCGATGACACAGAAGAGATGGACACAACCGATAAAGGTCTGGATGATGATGGCATAGTAAAAGATCTAACCATAGATCTGGGTCGATTGCCCCTCCTCTCGTCAATATTGGACACCTGAAAAAACAATACAAATTAATAAGCAAATAATTTGCATTCCCCAATAGAATCAGAATGCACGGCTACTGACAACATGGCTCCCTCTAAATTTGAGAAGCTTTCAAGGCATTAAAGATGGTGACAAGTAGGAACTTTCACTGTTGTGCTCTAGGTTTAAAGTCAATATGATATTAACCTCCCTGGCGGTCTGATTTTTTAATTTTAATTTTCCATTTTTGTCTATTTTTTTTTACGCTCGCAAGGGATGGAACCCGGAAGACTGATGTCCTCCGGCATCGGACGGAGGACAAAGCGAGGATTGTGGGCAAGGTAAGTGTGGCGCTGTGTAATCCCGAGTGTGGCTCGCGGTTACCGCTTTTGGTAATGAAAATTAACCCCGAGGCACACTCGGGAATACCGCCAAGGAGGTTAAAAAGCATATCTAATTGTAAAATGTGCAAAATGGTCGCCCCCTCAGGTGACTTGTGTACTTTCATCAGCCTACTGAGCACTATAGGAGAAACTCAGTGTGCACTCATTTTGAAAGACTGACCCCTGCCTCTTGTGCATCACTGTTGATCACCTTTTATGTTGAAGGTCCATTAGTGGAGTGCTGGTAGGGGGTGTACCTTAAGCTCATTAATGGTGCCAATTTCATTAAATTACAGATTTAAAATTGAACTAAAAAAAAAAAAATTGCGAGCAGGCAAGCTCTTCATTGCGGCAGAGACATGCCATGCCTCTTCTGCAGTACATCAAACTTACCTGCCTAATTGCATTTTTCTTTAGTATATACGCTGAGCACGGTGTAACATTCTTGCCACACCTCGGTGCCAGGATGAATAAACTCAGATGTACATAAGCAGGAACTATGCTATCCCCCACCGGCCAATCAAGAGCGCTGATTACCAAGCACCCGGAAGAAGTTGTGGAAAGGATGTCGGCGAGGGAAGTGAAGTTCCACTTAAAGGAGAATTATGAGGCGAGTGATTTTCACTCAGCCTCATAATCTGAGCCGACCTGTGACAATGAAACTCTCACAGGTCGGCTCAGTAGATCGTGAAGTGAGCGAACACATACGGGCGCTGGCTCACTTTTTGATCTATCCCTGCAGAGAGCTGTGACTGTCACTCACGGCTCCCTGCAGGGATTCCTCCCCCTCTGATCCTTCAGCGCTGACTGGCGAAACGGACAGGGGAGGGGCGGCACAGCTAGCTCTGCAGTATACTGCGAGCTGTAGCTCGCGGTATACTGAGCTTTGGGTCACGGGAGGACGCTAGTTTGTGTTCTAAAGGAGACCCTTATGAGAACTATGGGAAAAACACTTACCCTATAGTTCTCCTTTAATAGCTAAACTCCCACCAAACCGATCAATACACAGATGAAATAATGCACATATATGGGAGTAGATTTACATGGCAAAGGTAAATCCTTCCCCATTCTACCCAAAACTAAAAACAAAAAGAATAAAAATAAATAGTCATATTGACTGAACGTACACTTTAACTTTACAAAGTAATATCATGTAAAAGACATCACACACTTCTATTACAAATTTCTCTAGATGTGTCATCATTATCTAAATAGGAAATGTTTTTCACAAGATATTTTACATATGCTTCTATCAAAGGTTTGAGCACGACCACAAGCGGCTAACGAGAAAGAAAATACAATAAAATACCCTATTTTGGAATATGATCTCAATAAGCCGCCTGTATTGTGATGCTATGATACAAAATGAGATCTATTTAGCTGTTGAACTGTGTATGATTTCATCCTGTCAACTCCTGATTAATTGATACAGCGCAAGCAGCGAGCAATAGTAACACTTCATCATCCTAGCAGGCCTTTGTGGAGCCCAGGATTAGAAAAACATTATTAAGATAACATCAGACATGTGTAGGTAAGATGCTGGTGTTCTATCAATGTTTAAAATGAGACCAGGCTAGGATTACTTCGAAAGAGTCAACATTTCAAACCCTAATTGGCGGTTGCAGAACACCCCGCAGAATGTCATTTTTAAAAAGAAGTCTGGGACTGCGAGAAAGCAGGATGTTGGTTTTAAGTGGATGCAAGAGAAAACATGTAAACAGAGATTTTTACCTTGTGCCCATGTAGGAATCAGACTCTGTATGAAAAATATTAAAAACCATACTTAGTGTACCTCTGAAACATTTAACAGCGGTTCTGTGCCCACTTCCATTTTACTGTGCACAACACACAGCATGGGCCGTGTGCGGACTTGAAGGTGCAGGGTGCATCACTACCAGTGATTTTGCCAATGGATACTGCACGTCAAGTCCTAGTAGCCTTTGCCAGTCTTCCCACTGTGGTAGGCAGGGAGTGGTGGCTGAATAATGTCCACAGCCTACAGATACACTGTGCATCACGACAGTTGGTGACCATTGTCAACCTATCTCACATTTGCACGCCATTTTGTGATATCTATGTACAGGATGCAATCTCATCTTTTATATAAAAAAAAAAATAGGTAATATATGAATTAACTTGGATTTGATAAATATTGTGCGACATAAAAAAAATTGCAACTAACATAATTTTTCTTTCTACAGTGCCTCTTATAATTTTGGGAGTGTGAGTAACCGTCAGGCCTGAAATGAGTGCAACAACCCCCCCCCCAAAAAAAAAGTTCGTAAAAACTGTTCTGGCATCGAAAGGGTTAAAACACTCACATGACAAACAATCAAACTTGCCATTACTTGTCATTACAGGATAGGCGATAGGACAAACTGTGACAGTTACAGGGACAACATTTTCAAAGCAAGGAAATCAGGGACAGTTGGCTGTACGGTATTTCCGTGTAACGGTCACGATTAACAAGAGAGAATCAGCTGTGCTCGTTAGAACTCCCATCTGTGACTGCAGACACCAACCCAAATATTGGAGCTTGGCAAGGTGAAACCGCCACAGCTCTTGGCTGCAGATGGCTCAGCATATACTGCCTCGTATCCTCACTAAAAATAAAACAACACCTCGATAAATATACACTGCAGAGAGAAGACAGATGAGCTGAGCATGGTGTTAATAGGCCATTACTGGACCTTAAATTTCATTATGAATGCATCCATCCAGCCAGCCCTCTTGTCAATCTATAATGTCGTGGAGCCGTCAGCTCAGCTCCTCCATCTCTGCTAATAACCAGAAAATATAAAATGCCAGCACATCCCAACGCCCTATTTACATCATTTAGGGGATAGAACAAGGAAAAAGCTAAATCACAGAAAACATTTGCATTTCATGGAAGCATTAATATATCAATTTGGCACTCCACTCTGCATTGTAAAGCAGAACTGAAGTCCCCACCAAAAAATAGCTAGCAGGTAGGGTTTTTTGGCATCAGAGACTGGTAGTAAAATAATTTTCACTGGGTTCACCGGAGGACATATCTCTGCTGTTAGATCATTGCCTACTAGGCATGGTGCCTCCTGCAGTAGTAGGATGGTAGGTGCAACCAAAAATAAAAAGGACAGCCCAGTATCGACCCCAGCTGGTGGCCAATACCCTCCACACTGTGGAACAAGCTCAGTTAAAGGACACAGCAATGTAAAAAACGAAATATTTACATACATAGGCAGCAACAAACCCAAAGCTGCTGTGTCCTCCAATGAATGCAGAGAAAAGATATTCACGGTGAGTACAAAAAATTATATTTTCTCTTTTGTTCATTGAAGGACACAACTCTGCTTTTAGATCATCACCAACTGGAATGGCCCACACCAGGGCAAGGCTAAGAACAGAAAACCTGATTAACCGTCTTAAAAGTAAACCATACAGGCCAGTCAGAATACAGCCTGCAAAACCCTATGCCCAAAACTAACATCTAATGCTGCCACATTCACCTTGTAAAACTCGATGTGAACGAACAACAAAGATGCCACCTTACAAACCTGAGAAATCAATTCTCGACAGCGGAAAGCCCAGGATGCACTTACTGCTTTGCTAGAATGCGCTGTAAACAAAAACGGTGGTACTTGGTGCTCTACAGCATGTGCTTGGACATAGGTTTGCCAAATCCAGCAAGATATAGTAGCAGTCAATGCTGCAAGGCCCTTACGTGAGCCCTCTACAACCATGAACAGGAAATCGGACCTACAAAACCCAGAGGTGACATTTAAATATTCCCTAATCACCTTGACTACATCCAAAGAATGTAATGCAACTGCACTGGCTTGGGACAAAGTGATAAAGTATGATATCTTCATTTAAGTGGAATGCTTATACCACCTTAGGCAGGAAAGAGTCTCGAACACAGAATGGATGGCCATCTCCATATGAAGGGAAAAAAAATAGAGACTTGCAGGACAATGCCGCCAGCTCTGAGACTCTATGTGCCCTATTAGAAATGCCACTTACTGAGAGTGTGTTAGCAGGGCAAAATTCCTGCAAAATATGTGAGTGCATTTTTATTCTGAATTAAACTTTCTTTGTAACACTCTATTTGTGTATTTCATTTTATCATTTTAAATAATAGATGGTATTTAATTTTTTTTTTTATCCAATAATTCGAAAAAATAAAAAATCGGCCAACTAATCGATTATGAAAATAATCGTTAGTTGCAGCGCTACCTACCAGAGTCCTAACCCCGTACTGCTTCTCCACCTTCTCTCTCAGTTGCTTAAAACACGTCTCCATCCTCTCGTGAAATGGCCGCAGAGCTTCGGTGACCTTTTCTCCATGGATGCGTATTCCTTCTGCCAGGAATGGAACCTTAAACGGAAACAAAGATAGCCATTAAGTAATTAACAGACAAATGACAAGGACAATGTTCAAAAATCATGTTTTAGGCAGGAATACACCTTCCATTGGATGGCTAAATAGAGAAATGAGAAAACAGTTCTTGATGATGAAAACAAAAAAACCAGAGGATAGAAATGTTTAGGCAATACTAAACTGTGATTGCAATCTAATCCGGTTCTCAGAGCAGGAAAAAAGTTCACTGAAACAACCACTAGGAAAAAGTAAAGAGGATAGGTGGGAGAGTCCTTACAGTTCAGTCAAGTGGAAGGCAAACTCGTCATGCCATCTGTAGTGAAATAACAAATACCATCAGGCCTCTGCCTGTGGGAGTCATGTCTGTGGCTTGCAGTGCCTCATGGGATTTGTAGTTTAAGCAGAGCTTTACTGGCAAGGTTGCCTACCCATGGCATAGTAATGTGTGAGGACAACAAAGCAAAATGTCATTCGGGTAAAGAGGGAGTGCAAAGATGGTTTGACATACATCTGTTGAGGTTGTGAGTGACCCTAAAATAATGATATACACAACGGTTACCAAGTACTTGTAGAGAATATATTTGTCTCCATACACATAGCAGGGATGGTCACTACCAGGGAAGCCCAGTCCTAGGTCTACTTGGGGGACATAGGATGGTAATGTGCAGTAGATGTGGGTGGAATAAACCTGAATGTAGCTGGTTTTGCAGAGGCACCTGTGGATGGAATGCATTTGCAAAAGTGCGGATCTGCAAAGGAAGTAATTTCCCAACGAATGTTGTAAAGAATAATAGCTTTTAAATGATGGCAAATTAAACTCCACCTGAAGTGACAAATTAGAAATGGTTGCCTTTTAAATTGACAAGGAGGAGAAGAGGCGTAATGTTCTTATTCACATGTGAAATGAACAAATGACAATGTCAGGCTGAGGTATGCAATGCCACAATAACTCTGTAGAGAAGATAAATACCACTGAAAGGTAGAAGCCACATTCATCAGTCTGATGCACAGAGATGGCGAGCTGTTTGTGCACTACGTGTCCTTGTACAAGGTGATAACGGGGATTTTTACCTGCCATGCAATCAGGTCCTTCAATTTTTCAATATTCTCAAGGTCCTCTGGGTGTTCTGACATGTATTTCTCATTGAAGAAGGCCTAGTAAAATAGGAGGAGGTCATTAAAATATGTGACTTACTTAGTACTTTCACATAACACACATAAAAACGAGAGGGGTGCCTAGAATTTTTTTTATATATGGTGCAAAGTCATATTTAATTATCAAGTAGAGATTGGTTAGCTGTGTCACCCGTTTAGTTTTTATACCTCTAGACCTAGATCTGTGCACATCGGATTTCCCAGGTATTCTCATTTTCCATAATATAAATAAAAAAAATTAATCAGCCACACTGGCTAGTAAAAGCTTCTAATTTACCAGTAATCCAAGACAGAGGGAAAAGCGAAGGTTGCCTTTTCTAATGGTCTAAAAATGCAAGTTGCTTGGCTGTCTCTGTCCTCAATACTTTACAGTTCAAAGACCAGAAATGACTCCGACAGAAAACTAAGCCCCATAGCTTTGCATGTCAGTGCAGCCTCTCTCAGCCTGTATACACCTGATGAACAACCCTTAAAAAAATGTTAAGGCCTCGTGAAACCCATGAAATGATTTCCTGATCTACAGCTCAGGGGACATTGGTGTGATCAGTTAGATGTAGATATAATACTACATAAAAAGTATATATTTTAAAATTTACACAAATACATTTTAAAATAATCCACATACAGTGGCTATTCGTCCAGCAAAACTGCCTGTATATTCATCACGTGAAAGATATCCAGCTGTGAGAATGGGATAAAATGTAATGTTTTTAGGTTATTTTCTCTTCTGTTCTAATGTTCTTAAGAATATAAATAACAAATTAGCTAGTGCTTGATTCCACTTTAATTTAACAATACTAGAGGTCAGTTGCAAAACAGAAAAAATAAATGAACTCACTATTGCACGGTTCATTAGAGCAGTGGAGTATATTTACTTTTTCTGTTTTGCAGCACTGTTTCTATCTCCCGAAAGCAATCATCATCAGCACTGGGTTAATGGATATATTATTTACAACACTTCTGTGGCTAATGTATCTACCTGCAAAACGGTGATACCAGTGCTATCGGAAATTGACAGGGCTATTTATAGTATACTAGTGCTCATTTAATCTGCAAGTGAGAGCAAACACCAGCTGATTTATGTTGTTTATATTCTTAGGAACATTGACAAGAAGAGAAAAAATACCCTAAAATCAATACATTTTGCCCCATTCTCACAACTGCTCTAACTTGCAAAGAACTAATGTATATTCAGCTTCACTGGAGGAATAGCTCTGTGAATTTTCTATATAACGGGTCACTCTATAGACTGTACAGATCTTTGATGTTCTCCATTCATATTTCCCTTTCCTTACATCTACATTTCATTTTTTCCCACTTCACTGACTTTCAAATCCTCTTGCTTAACTATCATCTCCCCCTACTTATCTTCACATGCACACTTCCACCTATACACCCTAATGCCTCTTCCTCTGCCATTTTCCTCTCTTATTCATTTTATTCTCCCAAATCCTCTTCCTTTTATCCCTTCCAGTACTTTTTGCTTTTTATTTTCCTACTCCTTTTCCACTCATTGCTGCGAGTCTTGTTGTCTTGATAGAATGAGGTTGTTCCCAGCAGCAGGGAGAACTCCTGTCAACACAATTACTTTTTCCTGTCCTGATCCTTTTCCACTAATCAATGTATTTTCTTTCTTTCCTGTGGTGCTGAAACCTGAGATCACTCCCATTTACAGGAAGCGGTATTGTCAGAAAAGCTTCTCATTGATCCTGTTCCCCCCTCTCTTCATCCCTCCTAGATTCCATTCTCCTACATTGTTGACAGTCTGAGTTGACTCCTGTTGGTGGGGCGAACTCATGGCCACAGAGCTGGACCACATGCCTACTCCTTCTCCCCTGTCCTGCCCTTCCCAACAACCGTTCTCTTTGGCATCCTGCATGGGGAGATACGGAAACCAAAATTGGGTGGATAGGAATCCGCTGCAATGGGCCTCTGTTGGAACCTAAGGTACTGTGGAACCTAAGGGTTCCACAGTACCTCGGCTAATAAACCTTATGCTGGTGACTCATTTGCTATTTGCAGCCTTGGTTGTCCGGTTGCTACTGTGCATGAAAAATCTTCATATAGGTGCATAAGATCTTTCACAAGATAAAAATAATCTCAAGGCCCAAAAAGACTAAGACTTTGTATTAGAACTATGATACTGTTCTCTCTAGCTGCCGTAAAAGCTCTTCTGAAGAAGCGTAGAAGCAATATCACATGACAAGCTGGGTAAGATATCTACCCATCAGGAGAAACACAATGGGAAGGGGGCCCAATTTAGAATGAGTGATAACAAATAAACCTTGAACACCAAAAGGGACTGACACCTTTACTTTCATGAAGGAGGCTCTAAATAAAACAACAGGAAAACCCAAAAGCCAGTAATATAAAAACGTTTTCAAATGGTTTTCTTAACACCAGACTTAGAACATTATAGGTGTAGAGAAAAAGAGAATGAATATACACATTATGACAAGCATAAAGATTTACCTTCTCATAATTGGTAAATCCCCCCATCACTGCTGGGTCCACAATGCCATTCAGGAGTAAGGAAAGAGGATTTATGGGTAAATTGGAGTCATTCATATGCTGCTGCACCAAATTATTAATTTTCTCATTTGTGAGTTGCATTGTCTCAATTGCATTTTCCAGTGGGCTTATCTCAATCTAGGAAGGGAAATAAAAAGACATTAAACCAAAAGCTCTCCCAGTACATTTTGAACTTCTAGGGCAGCAATAAACTGGGTAGTAACTTTCTGGCTCCAAGCGCTTCCTAGTATGACCCAGAGTGGATTTCTCCACAATACAATTTTTGCACAGATTACAGTTCTGGTAGGGGTGTGATAGCTCCGGACTGATGTGGATAGAGGTGAATTCAAGACCCAATGTATATTGGTTAGCTATTGATTAACAGCTGGGATGAATGGATTCCTATAGAGTAGGCTACACAAGCAGCGCTTGGTAGGGATCCATCTTGGAGTGCTACAACCACTTCTCCTCACTTAATGCATATTCTTCACGGGAGCTTAGTTTATGCTAGATGTTAGGACTTGATTGTGGGTCTAGACTACTGCCATTCTGATAACGATAATCCAATCATTCAACAGAAGAACTTCTAAGTGTGTGGTTAGGCGTGCCTAGTGCGAACTTCTGTCTCACTTGCAAATCTTTATATGTTAGGAACCACAGATACACTCAACATGTTTCAGGTAAAAGGACTCCCTCTTCTTCAAGGATTGAACAATGATTTGTAATTCATTCATGATAAAATTACATAGAGAGCCTGAATTAGGCTTGATTGAGGCAAGTGAGTTCTAACAGCATGTTTGCATCCAGCCATGTATGCTGCCTAGAAGTATGTGCCACGCACATCAGACTGGTGTCTAATCGATGCGAAAGCAGCCTAATTAGGATAAAGTCATCTAATGTCTACAAACATCTACAGACTGTGAAAGAGATTGTCTCAATGGTCCATAAACAGTCAATAGAGCTCTATAAATCCGTTTAACCCAAGTTCTGCTCTTTTTAAAACACAATCCCGTTTTCAGTTTCCAATGCCATGACTCTCTGTGCAGGACAATAAAGCTGCTAAACCACCATGGCTAATTATCACTGTATTATTCTCCATGATTCTTATTAACTGTAAACATGGAGGTGGTACTGCTAAAACATGTGCTGCTCTGAGTTGATTGGTTCAGAGAGGAGGAAGCAGTCAACCTTCATGCTACTTGTGGTCTGCTTTGTACTTACCGTACCCATAGCCTTCACTTCAAACCATCTCAGGATGCCTGGAAGTTTGTAAGATATTGAAAAAGTTGTCCTCTCAATCCACATATTCTAAAACAAGATAAAAAAATATTATTAATATTACCGTAATAGGCAAAAACATTATTTGTTTTTCTCTGTCCAAGTCATTAAGTGTAGGCGTTTCCAGTGAAGGATACGGTTAAGGCTACAGAATACAAAGATAAGGTTTGATAAGTTTGGTGTGGAGGAACTTAAGTGGCCTACACAGAGCCCTGACCTCAACCCCACTAAACATCCTTGGAATGAAATGGGATGCCAATTGCAAGGAAGATCTTCTCATCCAAAATCAGTTCCTGTCATCACAAATACTCTTTTGGCTAAATGGGGATAAATTCCCACAGGCACACTTCAAAATCTTGTGGAAAGCCTGCACAGAACAGTGGAGGATATACAAGCAAAGACTCCACATTCATTTCTATAGTTTTATAATGTGATGTCCAATAAGCTCATACAGCTGTGTTGATCAGATGGCAACAAACATTACCTACATACTGAATCTTGTTAAAGAACTCTGGTAAACATTATTGTACATGAATCTAAAATAGTCATAAATAATTCAGGTTCATAATTTCCTTACACAGGTCGTGTAAGGAAAAAAACACAGAAAAGCTTAAGATCTTCTACCTGTTTGACAACACACACAACTTTTGAGATTAGAATGAGTAAAAAAAGGCCAGCTTCCGTAAAGCAGTTAGAGGTTCCCTTCTTCTAATCCCAGGAGATGCGGGCACAGACACTAGCTTAAATTAGAAGCATTCAGATTGCAAGGAAGGGTTGAAGCTAAAACATTCACTAGTTATGTTTAGGGGATTTTAGCAGCTTCTTCGTTTAAAACAGTATACGGAAATCATTTTACAAATTAGACTCACACTGTAGAAAGCAGAATTATAATTCCGGGTAAAATAATGTTCTTTAAAATGACATGTGGCAATGATAATGGTTGCAGCATCTTTGTGCTCTCTCTCTCTCACTAACCCTTAAGTATAAATAAAACCCCTGAGCGAAATGTATATCAATTTTTATTTGGAACAGAATATGCTGGGTTGTTTTTTTGTTTTTTTTGGGGGGGTGGTTGAACTTACTATTTCATGAAGAGAGTGGCTGACAGCTGCGCAGTCTATAGCACACAGTCTCCTAACCCCATAGCCACCAATGCACAGACCTCACAGACACTGTCACTCCAAGATGGGTTCTTTCATGATCAGTGGCTGACTATGCACAGTTACAGTTCTGGCATGCTGTGTATCGGCATCAGCCAGTAGTTCTTAGGAGTGCACAGCAGAGGTCATGACAATGCAGGGGCAGCGTTGTCACCCTGTTACAGGAACCACCTTTACTGGCAGCATCATCAGGACATTTCGACAAAATGAACAGAAAAAAGGAAGACTCCACTCAACGTTTATAAATTGAACTAAGCAATCATTTATTACATTATTGGCCTTTACATAGATTTTAAGTGGAACTTTAGCCCAAACTTTTTTTTTTAGGAGTCTTTGAAATGTTCTAAGGCTTTTATTACTGCCTATATCTCTCTTGGGTAGATTTTCTTCACTGACACAACAGAAAGAGACAGGGCTAACCTTAGACAGCTGTCAACGGGGCAGGAGTCCTTTCTAGCCAATTTCCCCTTACCTCCAGATTATTTATGATCAGTTTATTTGTCTTTGGCAGATTAAGTCCCACCTGCTGGTATGTGGTTGAAGCCAAACATTGCTTACTGTATTTCATTTTACCAGAATGGATCTGGAGGAACCTCAGTAATTCTCCAGTTTACTTACAGAAAATTCATTGTCAGGATCTTTCTCTCCTTTCCTTATGGGTCTGGAGTACTGGAACCGAACAACCTCATTCACCCTGTAAAAACTGAAACAAACAGGACAAAAGTCAGAAATGATTGCATGAGTACACAAAGTATCATCAAGACAAAGCTGAGATTTCAGTTTTAGGTAAACTCTGGCCAGCGTTAGCATCTTCTTATCTCTTGGGGCCAAGGATTTCACACTTGAGTTCCCCATTTTCCCCAGAGGAGGAGAGACCATTGTGCCTGGTTTCATAATGGTGTAACGCCAAGCACTCTATTGAGAACATTGTGTTGTGGAAGTTTCTGTGTAATAATAATTCAGGGTGAACCAAACAACAACATTCTAAAACATATGAATTATAACAATGCTGGAAAATATAAATTTTACATCGTTAAAAAAAAAAAAAAAAACATCATACAAAGTATTATCTTTGGGCAAATATGACTTTATGAGCTGGCCATTCAGTCTGCAGTAAACATTCTCCAATACAGAACTAAACAGCACTGCAATGTCACATCATCTGAATCACGGCTTGTATAGGATTTCTGGGATGTTATTGTTTCCTTTTATTCGGCTTGCTCCTATCTATGCTTTTACTAAAGAAGCAACCAGATTCAGCAGTCTGCTCAGTTACCGGTATGAATGCAGCAAAATAACAGACATGTGTTACATTGTAGTGCTATGCAGGACAATAGTCGGACATTTAAAAGGACAGGTTTTGCTCAATGACACGGTTAAACTAATTGCATTATTTTTATCAATCTCTCAAGGACGCCAGAGATTAGATACTTGTAGATCTGCAAACAGTACATTATGTGCCGTTTCCTCTCTCTCATTTAGATTTATAATATACCAAGCAGGGGTAGCCCTACTGCATGGTTTACCTTTGGAAAATCCTGGAGATCTGCTTTTAAAGTTAATGTTTAGGCAAGGGACAGGAGCAGAACAGAGCTACAGATTGTACCACCTATCAAAGGGAAGAACAATATTCAGATACCAGAATGTCCTCTGACCTGGCCAATGATGACCAGATTGAGTGACAGTCATCTCTTGCCTTTGTGTAGGCTATATAAAAGGGAGGTGGAGGGTATTAAAGTACTTTGTTATTTGGTTTTGCCACCAGCTTCAGTCTTAAAGTCTGTTCAGGACAGGTACCCTTCTAATAGTGCATGCAGGAGCACCTATGAGTAATTAAAAAGCTATTAAGCTATTATACATTAGAATATTGAAATTCCTTGCTTTAATGAGCTTGACGAATTGAAATATGTCATAACAGACTGTACCTTTCTCCCCAAACACAGCTCGATGTAAATTATGTGCAAAAATAATTTAGAGGAGTTTGAACTGTCTCGGCATTCCATAATGATCGGTGTAGAAAACATGCCAGTAGATGGAGTCCCGCAGGAGCCACATCAGAAAGGCCTATCTCCGGCTATTACATAGCCCCAGGCAGTCATGTCTACTCTGCTGCAGCACACCGCTATTTACATACCTCACTTAATCCCTAATCTACACTCAGAACAGTCACACACTATGTCCCATGGTAACCCCTGTGTACTGTAGGGAATCCCACTGTGAAAATGCCTATTTTTAAATGCATTTTGCAGAATTAAATATTGAACAGAAATAAAGATAAACAAAGTTTACCCGGTTTTACTGTGATACGCAGTGAACAGGTTCAATGTGAGTTTAGAACTAAAAGGTGGCCCCGACTGAATAGATTTATTTTTTGATCTATTTTTACATTTTTATAAAGCACCAACATATGTAGTCACAGTTTAGAGTAGAACATACAATACACATATATACATTTGTAAGCTGATAACTTCCTGTGCTCTCTGTCTGTGCACAAGGAGGGTTATGGAGATGAGGAAAGCGGGAGGAGAAGAGGAGAGAGAGAGGAGACGAAGAGAGCGAGAGAGAGGAGACGAAGAGAGCGAGAGATAGGAAACGAAGAGAGAGAGAGGAGAGAGAGAGAGAGAGGAGACGAAGAGAGAGAGGAGACGAAGAGAGAGAGAGAGAGAGGAGACGAAGAGAGAGAGAAGACGAAGAGAGAGAGGAGACGAAGAGAGAGAGGAGACGAAGAGAGAGAGAGATAGGAAACAAAGAGAGAGAGGAGAGAGAGAGAGAGAGGAGACGAAGAGAGAGAGGAGACGAAGAGAGAGAGGAGACGAAGAGAGAGAGAGAGGAGACGAAGAGAGAGGGAGGAGACGAAGTAAGAGAGAGAAAGGATACGATGAGAGAGGGAGGGGCCGAAGAGAGAGAGAGGGAGGGGCCGAAGAGAGAGAGGGAGGAGCCGAAGAGAGAGAGAGAGGAGCCGAAGAGAGAGAGAGAGGAGCCAAAGAGAGAGGAGCAGAAGAGAGAGAGGAGACAAAGAGAGAGAGAGAGCGAGAGAGAGAGAGAGCGAGAGAGAGAGAGAGCGAGAGAGAGAGAGAGCGAGAGAGAGAGAGAGCGAGAGAGAGAGAGAGCGAGAGAGAGAGAGAGCGAGAGAGAGAGAGAGCGAGAGAGAGAGAGAGCGAGAGAGAGAGAGAGCGAGAGAGAGAGAGAGCGAGAGAGAGAGAGAGCGAGAGAGAGAGAGAGCGAGAGAGAGAGAGAGCGAGAGAGAGAGAGAGCGAGAGAGAGAGAGAGCGAGAGAGAGAGAGAGCGAGAGAGAGAGAGAGCGAGAGAGAGAGAGAGCGAGAGAGAGAGAGAGCGAGAGAGAGAGAGAGCGAGAGAGAGAGAGAGCGAGAGAGAGAGAGAGCGAGAGAGAGAGAGAGCGAGAGAGAGAGAGAGCGAGAGAGAGAGAGAGCGAGAGAGAGAGAGAGCGAGAGAGAGAGAGAGCGAGAGAGAGAGAGAGCGAGAGAGAGAGAGAGCGAGAGAGAGAGAGAGCGAGAGAGAGAGAGAGCGAGAGAGAGAGAGAGCGAGAGAGAGAGAGAGCGAGAGAGAGAGAGAGCGAGAGAGAGAGAGAGCGAGAGAGAGAGAGAGCGAGAGAGAGAGAGAGCGAGAGAGAGAGAGAGCGAGAGAGAGAGAGAGCGAGAGAGAGAGAGAGCGAGAGAGAGAGAGAGCGAGAGAGAGAGAGAGCGAGAGAGAGAGAGAGCGAGAGAGAGAGAGAGCGAGAGAGAGAGAGAGCGAGAGAGAGAGAGAGCGAGAGAGAGAGAGAGCGAGAGAGAGAGAGAGCGAGAGAGAGAGAGAGCGAGAGAGAGAGAGAGCGAGAGAGAGAGAGAGCGAGAGAGAGAGAGAGCGAGAGAGAGAGAGAGCGAGAGAGAGAGAGAGCGAGAGAGAGAGAGAGCGAGAGAGAGAGAGAGCGAGAGAGAGAGAGAGCGAGAGAGAGAGAGAGCGAGAGAGAGAGAGAGCGAGAGAGAGAGAGAGCGAGAGAGAGAGAGAGCGAGAGAGAGAGAGAGCGAGAGAGAGAGAGAGCGAGAGAGAGAGAGAGCGAGAGAGAGAGAGAGCGAGAGAGAGAGAGAGCGAGAGAGAGAGAGAGCGAGAGAGAGAGAGAGCGAGAGAGAGAGAGAGCGAGAGAGAGAGAGAGCGAGAGAGAGAGAGAGCGAGAGAGAGAGAGAGCGAGAGAGAGAGAGAGCGAGAGAGAGAGAGAGCGAGAGAGAGAGAGAGCGAGAGAGAGAGAGAGCGAGAGAGAGAGAGAGCGAGAGAGAGAGAGAGCGAGAGAGAGAGAGAGCGAGAGAGAGAGAGAGCGAGAGAGAGAGAGAGCGAGAGAGAGAGAGAGCGAGAGAGAGAGAGAGCGAGAGAGAGAGAGAGCGAGAGAGAGAGAGAGCGAGAGAGAGAGAGAGCGAGAGAGAGAGAGAGCGAGAGAGAGAGAGAGCGAGAGAGAGAGAGAGCGAGAGAGAGAGAGAGCGAGAGAGAGAGAGAGCGAGAGAGAGAGAGAGCGAGAGAGAGAGAGAGCGAGAGAGAGAGAGAGCGAGAGAGAGAGAGAGCGAGAGAGAGAGAGAGCGAGAGAGAGAGAGAGCGAGAGAGAGAGAGAGCGAGAGAGAGAGAGAGCGAGAGAGAGAGAGAGCGAGAGAGAGAGAGAGCGAGAGAGAGAGAGAGCGAGAGAGAGAGAGAGCGAGAGAGAGAGAGAGCGAGAGAGAGAGAGAGCGAGAGAGAGAGAGAGCGAGAGAGAGAGAGAGCGAGAGAGAGAGAGAGCGAGAGAGAGAGAGAGCGAGAGAGAGAGAGAGCGAGAGAGAGAGAGAGCGAGAGAGAGAGAGAGCGAGAGAGAGAGAGAGCGAGAGAGAGAGAGAGCGAGAGAGAGAGAGAGCGAGAGAGAGAGAGAGCGAGAGAGAGAGAGAGCGAGAGAGAGAGAGAGCGAGAGAGAGAGAGAGCGAGAGAGAGAGAGAGCGAGAGAGAGAGAGAGCGAGAGAGAGAGAGAGCGAGAGAGAGAGAGAGCGAGAGAGAGAGAGAGCGAGAGAGAGAGAGAGCGAGAGAGAGAGAGAGCGAGAGAGAGAGAGAGCGAGAGAGAGAGAGAGCGAGAGAGAGAGAGAGCGAGAGAGAGAGAGAGCGAGAGAGAGAGAGAGCGAGAGAGAGAGAGAGCGAGAGAGAGAGAGAGCGAGAGAGAGAGAGAGCGAGAGAGAGAGAGAGCGAGAGAGAGAGAGAGCGAGAGAGAGAGAGAGCGAGAGAGAGAGAGAGCGAGAGAGAGAGAGAGCGAGAGAGAGAGAGAGCGAGAGAGAGAGAGAGCGAGAGAGAGAGAGAGCGAGAGAGAGAGAGAGCGAGAGAGAGAGAGAGCGAGAGAGAGAGAGAGCGAGAGAGAGAGAGAGCGAGAGAGAGAGAGAGCGAGAGAGAGAGAGAGCGAGAGAGAGAGAGAGCGAGAGAGAGAGAGAGCGAGAGAGAGAGAGAGCGAGAGAGAGAGAGAGCGAGAGAGAGAGAGAGCGAGAGAGAGAGAGAGCGAGAGAGAGAGAGAGCGAGAGAGAGAGAGAGCGAGAGAGAGAGAGAGCGAGAGAGAGAGAGAGCGAGAGAGAGAGAGAGCGAGAGAGAGAGAGAGCGAGAGAGAGAGAGAGCGAGAGAGAGAGAGAGCGAGAGAGAGAGAGAGCGAGAGAGAGAGAGAGCGAGAGAGAGAGAGAGCGAGAGAGAGAGAGAGCGAGAGAGAGAGAGAGCGAGAGAGAGAGAGAGCGAGAGAGAGAGAGAGCGAGAGAGAGAGAGAGCGAGAGAGAGAGAGAGCGAGAGAGAGAGAGAGCGAGAGAGAGAGAGAGCGAGAGAGAGAGAGAGCGAGAGAGAGAGAGAGCGAGAGAGAGAGAGAGCGAGAGAGAGAGAGAGCGAGAGAGAGAGAGAGCGAGAGAGAGAGAGAGCGAGAGAGAGAGAGAGCGAGAGAGAGAGAGAGCGAGAGAGAGAGAGAGCGAGAGAGAGAGAGAGCGAGAGAGAGAGAGAGCGAGAGAGAGAGAGAGCGAGAGAGAGAGAGAGCGAGAGAGAGAGAGAGCGAGAGAGAGAGAGAGCGAGAGAGAGAGAGAGCGAGAGAGAGAGAGAGCGAGAGAGAGAGAGAGGAGCCGAAGAGAGAGAGGAGATGGAGAGAGAGAGGAGATGAAGAGAGAGAGAGAGGGGAGATGGAGAGAGAGAGAGAGGGGAGATGGAGAGAGAGAGGAGATGGAGAGAGAGAGAGAGAGAGAGAGAGGAGAGGAAGAGAGAGAGAGAGGAGATGAAGAGAGAGAGAGAGGGGAGATGGAGAGAGAGAGAGAGGGGAGATGGAGAGAGAGAGAGAGGGGAGATGGAGAGAGAGAGAGAGGGGAGATGGAGAGAGAGAGAGAGGGGAGATGGAGAGAGAGAGAGAGGGGAGATGGAGAGAGAGAGAGAGGGGAGATGGAGAGAGAGAGAGAGGGGAGATGGAGAGAGAGAGAGAGGGGAGATGGAGAGAGAGAGAGAGGGGAGATGGAGAGAGAGAGGAGATGGAGAGAGAGAGAGAGAGAGAGAGAGGAGAGGAAGAGAGAGAGAGAGGAGATGAAGAGAGAGGAGATGAAGAGAGAGAGCGGAGATGAGGAGAAGGGGGCATGGATGAGGATGGGTCTGTGTTCTTTGTAATTTATCTGAAATGAAGTAGGCAGGGCTGACACCAAGTGCTTAGGAATTAAGAGCCAAAAATACACTGTGTTGGTTTTTCACACAGGAAGATGAGAGCACACTAAATTTCTGACACATCAAGAGAAAGTTTTCTGTGTGCAGTGATTAAAGGGTTCACAAAATGTAAAGAAATGAGCATGCATTGCAAAGAGGTACTACATTTTTTTTAATTTTGCTTTGACATTAAAAAAAATTTAAAATCTGGCAGTCAACTTCTACTTTGGAAGACATTTTTCATACTCATTGTGTCAACAGAGCATTAACTATAGTAAAGGATCCTTTTCACCCCTGTCATTGTCTGTTTACCCTCCTACCATCTTTGAGGCATTATAAGACAATGAATGCAGCAGAATCAGCCACTAGATAATTAAGAGCAATTGATTATACAAATATATAAATATTATTATTGTGAATATAGGTTTTATTATTGTGTAACCGTGTTAATTATTTAATGTATCATTTAGGGAATGCAAAGGGAAATTTTGTTTTATGTTTTTACAAAACCGTCAATAAAATCTTATTAACATTACATACACTTTAAAGAGGACCAGTCAAAATGGTCATTTGTAATTACCTGTCAGAGCAGAATTGACAGAATAAACGACTCCATGTAGGCTGGTCAACCTCCTGCCTGAACTCAGGGCTGCTTTTAGATTTCTTTGTGTAATATATAATAAAATATGTAAAAATATAGAACCTAATGTGGCCACTCCACCCCCAGTAAATATTTAACGTCCGATGGAGGTTTCAGGGTAAATCTGCTAAATACATTTCAGGAGCATCAAAACAAACGGTGTTCAACAACGTCCTATGGTTTATTTTACTTATAATCAGCCAAAGGCCTGAACAGAAAAACTTGTCCCCTGCCAGCACGCTGCAGAGAAGGACCCTAGCTGTGTGAAAGCAGTGGTCTCTTTGCAGAGGTCTGACATACCCCCTGCTGGGTCAGAGTCGGAGCTCTCCAATCAGCAGGGACTATGAGCTTTGTTGACTGTAGAACTATAAGCCTGACTCGGGGGCATGTCGGACCTCTGCAGTCAGACCATTGCTTCCCCACACAGAGCAACACTGCAGCTGCTGGCATCTGATGAACTCTTCTACTCAAGCTGTGGCTACCTTTTGTTTTTTGATGCACCGGAGATGTATTTAAAAGGAGAACTATGAGGTGAGTGATTTTCACTTACCTCATAGTTCTAGCCGACCTGTGACAATGAGACTGTCACAGGTCGGCTCAGTAGATCGGAAAGTAACATAGTAACATAGTATTTGAGAGAGAATAAAGACATAAGTCCATCAAGTCCAACCTAGCGGCATACCCATAATTGTATAACCCATTTGCCTATTATACCTCCCAAAGTGCATAACTTTGCATTTATCGACATTAAACCTCATCTGCCACATAGTTGCCCATTCCCCTATTTTATGCAGGTCCTCCTGCAATGTTACACTATCTTGCTCTGTTTCTACTACCCTCCTAATTTTGGTATCGTCAGCGAACACTGAGATATCGCCGTGTACTCCGTCCCCGATGTCGTTAATAAACAGGTTGAAAAGCATGGGTCCCAGCACAGAACCCTGAGGCACACCGCTAATGACACTATCCCAGTCTGAAAGGGCGCCATTTATTGATACTCTCTGTACCCGTTCCCTTAGCCAGTTCTCTATCCATGTACACACCCTTCCATCTATGCCCAAAGCTCTCAGCTTGTATAGTAAGCGTTTATGAGGTACCGTATCAAAAGCCTTAGCGAAATCCAGATATACCACATCCACAGACCTCCCTGCCTTCAGATCTCTACTTACCCCCTCGTAAAAAGTCAGTAGGTTAGTCTGACAGGAACGGTCCTTCCTAAACCCATGCTGGTTGTCATTTATTTTGTCATTTTCCCGCACAAATTCTACTAATTGGTCCTTAATCATGCCCTCTAACAGTTTACAAACTACCGATGTAAGACTAACTGGTCGGTAATTCCCAGTCCTCTAGATAGGCAGAGCCAGCTGTCACTCACGCAGCTGGGTGGATCCCGTCATCTACGTCGGGATCAGATCCGGCTGCGGCATCTCAGTATACCACGAGCTGTAGCTCGCGGTATACTGAGCTTAGGGTAACGGGAGGACGCTAGTTTGTGTCCTCCCGTTACCCCTAAGGAGAACTATGGGGAAAAACACTGACCCCATAGTTCTCCTTTAAGTATCTTGGGGTGTAGATTGTCCGGTCCCAATGCTTTATTTGCATTAAGTAGACTAAGTCTTTTTTGTATCCCGGGTTCCGTCAACCACTTGGCTATATTTTGTGATGTGTTTTATTATCGGTGTCAAACCCGTTTCCCTCCTGAGTGTATACTGAGGAGAAAAAAGTGTTCAGCACTTCGGCCCTCTCCTTGTCGTTTGTGACCAACTTCCCATTTTTGTCCTTTATGGGGCCTATATGCTCCTTTCTCCCCTTTTTACTGTTTAAATATTGTGGCAATCTGCTTTTCGCACTCTATTTTAGCTGCCCGTATTGCTAGTTTGCATCTTTTATTACATTCTTTGTAGTTAACGAACGACAATGCCGTCGCCTCCATCTTATAATTTATAAATGCCACTTGCTTTTCCTTTATGTGATGCTTTACAGTTTTATTAAGCCATACAGGTTTTGTTTGTGATCTTTTACTTTTATTACCCAACGGTATGCATTTGGCAATGGCAATATGTATGGTGTTTTTAAAACATTCCCACTTTTGGTCTGAGTTCAGTTCGTGAAATACATTTTCCCACTTGATGTCCCCCACTAGGTGGCACAGTTTATCAAAGTTAGCCCTTCTGAAATTAAGGGTTCTTGTCTTACCAGCCCGCTTCCCTTTCCTCTATCCAATATAGAAAGTAATCACATTGCAATCACTATTTCCCAGTGTCTCCCCAATAACAATATCCTCAATTAACTCCGATTTATTAGTAATGATTAAATCTGGGATGGCATTTTTCCTAGTTGGGACCTCCACCATCTGGTCCATGAAATTGTCACGCAACATGTTCAGAAATCGGCCCGCCTTTGTTGAACTTGAGGTTCCATTTGCCCAATTTATGTCCGGGTAATTGAAGTCGCCCATCACGACTACATTGCCCTCCCTCCCAGCTATTTCTATTTCAGACCGTAGATGAGCCTCCCCCTCCCCCATACCGGTGTTCGCTCACTTCTCGATCCTGTCACGGCTCTGTGCCGTGACAGGGGAGGGACTGGATTCCCCCCTCCCCGCTCCGATCCTCCAGCGCTGACTGGCGGAACGGACGGGGGAGGGGGCGGGTACAGCTGGCTCTGCCTCTACATAGGCAGAGCCAGCTGTCACTCACACAGCTGTACAGATCCAGACATAATTGTCGGCATCCGCTTCAGCTGTGGTGTCTCGGTATACCGCGAGCTGTAGCCCGTGGTATACTGA
This sequence comes from Nanorana parkeri, assembly GCF_000935625.1. Lineage (NCBI taxonomy): Eukaryota > Metazoa > Chordata > Amphibia > Anura > Dicroglossidae > Nanorana > Nanorana parkeri. The sequence continues at coordinate 4,845,178 of NW_017306270.1, read as the reverse complement.
GCTTAGGGTGACGGGAGGACGCTAGTTTGTGTCCTCCCGTTACCCTAAGGAGAACTATGGGGAAAAGCCTTAACCCCATAGTTCTCCTTTAAACTGAAGGCTCAGTTGGGTTTAGGCAGATCAAATGAAAAAAACAATCCGCTCCCATGATGGAATATAAACTTCCCTTTTTGCTCTCTAAGCCATGCTGTCAGTCAGGATGATGTAGTGGAGGGGCTGGGCACTGACCCAAAACTTTCCACAGTGTCAATTCCTGAACTACAAATTTTCTTTCCACTGCAATGAAATTTTTAAAAAATATTCTATGATCTCAGCAGCTCCTCATTTTCATAATATGCTGCTTTTTATATGAATTCTGGGTTCTATGTAGGTGCATTACAATACTTTTTCTATAGGGCTTTACAAAATACAGTTTATTTTTTTTTCAGGACCATGGTTTATAGCTTATGTTCCCAGTGCCAGAGCACAGGATTCTGACGTACTACGATGGTATGCCGCTGTGTGTCCCTAGGGGGGTACACTGCCTCCCTCCCTCTACACACTAACAGAAAACACACATCTTCATGGGTGAGCCAGCACTGACTCACTATTATGTAACGACTCTTCTGCATCTGCTGCACAATTTCAACCCTCCTGGGGATTACTGCATGATCACAAAGAGGAATCATGTAAATTCACTCGACAAATATAAGCTTTGCTGACAAAATGTGGAACAGTTAAATAATCATGAATGTTTTCTTTTTGCAACGTCATCCTACTAATGCCATTTATTGATTTCTGCAAGGAAATTATAAAAGAAAAGAAAAGAAAAAGAAAAAAAAACGGTGCAATGAAATGTGCAAGCTGTAAAAGCCACCTGAACTCCAGATCTACCTTAGTATCTGCTCAGAGACATGCTTATTCTTAAACTTCGGGGGCAATTCAAGCAGCGGCTTCACTGTGAAACACTGAATATCTGATCATCAGAAAGTAAAGGAAAACGCTCAGAAAATATTTTCCATTTTTGATGTAAATGTATCTAAAGCCAAAATGTTTTAGTTCATCTTGGATGATCAAAGAAGAGGCTATTACCCCTGGTCAAGTTATTATTGTTGTCTTTGTTCACACTGGGGAGATTTACCCTCTCCATTTCTCCTAATGACCATTGTCACCAGGACTTAAAGTGAGAAAAAAATCCAAAACTTATCGTTTACACTGGAACAGAAACAGAGGGTAAATATGCCAATAGGGGCACCTGTTCCAGTGACAGCTGTCCAAGAAAAGATTTCCTTACTTTGCAGAAATCACGTCTCGCTTCCTTTTGTGTCTTGGGACAGGACAAATGAATGAATGAAAAAAAAATTCTCCCAAAAAACAAAAAGCATTAAAAAAAAAACTGACATGGGGTGTTTAACCATTTCCTTCTTTATCCAAAGCTAAAAAAAAGTTAGGTTTTCGATATAAAAGATATAATGCATTTTAAGTATAGATGTAGGTGCCAAGAGCTCTTAGCAACCTGTGATGCTCTATGTGGCTTTCTGCCCAGCTCACTGACTTCCCTGGCTGCCAGAGCGGGACACTCTGGACTGCGTCCCGCCAAGCTCTCGGTGATGTCAGTGAGCTGGCAGAGCCAGTGAGAGCTGCGTCCACCCCCCTCACAAAGACAAATCAGCACAACAACAACCCCCCCAGTTATCAAACCCTGCAAGCACACCCCCTACCCCCCACACAACAAGCGGCGAATAGCTTACAGACAGCTCAGGAAGCAAGGCTTGTACCTGCTGATGAATTTTAAGAAAAGCTGTCAAGCTAACAAAGTACCTGTAGGAGAAACAATAGAAAAATACCACTGGGTGACCTAAAGGTGATGTCAACCTGGCAAATCATTCAGTGCTTGGACCAACCAAAAAGCCTGGGCACCACTCAGTAATCATCAGTTTTGGATAGAGTTACATTTAAAAAAATGATAACTTCAGAGCAAAATTATAGCTAATTAGCCTACAAACGTCAGGTGGTCATAATAATCTGGTCACTCAGTGTATAAATATTAGTTACTTCATTTAAACATTTAGTGATAGATATGAACAAATAAAATATAATGTGACTGTGGTGTTTGTGTTAACAACGGGTTATAAAAATGTGTTTTACATTAGCCATCTCTCCATTAGCTCTCCTCCCCTTTGTTAACCATCATGCTCTTCTGTTCACGATTGTACCTGCATAATGCACTGATAAATTCACAGGTAAGCTACAATAAGGGGCAGAATGTCACTTCAGAGCAGCAAATGGCTTTCTCTTCTCACCATAATCCAAAAGGAACATTCGTCACCAGCTGAAGAGATTTTTCTCCACATATTGAAAAGCCGCTGCTAATAAAAATGAGCAGTACTGATTTTCACACATCCGCTGTTAACACCTACAATGCCTCATTATTGCTAAAACAAAGCTTACACTGGTCCTTTTCCCCCCGTGTTCCACATACAAACTGGTGTATACAATAACAACAAGCACAGAGCTATATAATACAGTATCTTGTAGCTATCAATCATATTCCACTCCTTTGATCCTTATTGGGAGAATACATTTGGATATCTGATTGGTGGCTATGGGTTACTGTATTATGTCGTTCCATATTCAGTAGAAGCCATGATCCTTCATAATCAAGGATACACTGTCCAGTAGAGTTCTTGATGTCATCTCCTGGTGCAGAAGTCGTCTTCATCTTTTCCGCATTGGGAAACTGGGTTAGCAGCCGAGCCTCAAAGTCTTCCCGTCGCTCGTACTCTTTTCCTCTGTAGATGAACACTTTGTTCTGTGGAATAGAAGGAAAAAACAGATTTAAGTGTGCAGATCACAGAACCCAACAAAATTAAACATAATTTTTTGCTACAATTCTGAAGGCCCTAATTTAATAACACTGGGCCTCATGAATCAAAGTGCCTTTCAAAAGAATTTGTTGAAACAAAAGTGCCATTTTCTTTAGTATTATGTAATTATTCAAGGGTGTTGTGATGTGTAACTGCGAAAGATGTCTTATTAAATGGCTTTGTTTCCCTTTCTGATGAAGAGTGGCAGCGGTGGGTTTATGCGTTTGTTATTTCACATCCATATATAAATTCCCTCGCTCTTATTGGCTGATTACTATGATTATGATTTAGCAATGAAAGTGTGGGAAGTAAACCATGAGAATCTCCCAGAATTCCATGGACCAGTTAATGCTATGAGCCTCTTATTAGATTTAGCCATCCTGTAACTGGAAGCTCCGCAGCAAACTTTCCCAGCAGGTATTACTGCACTCATGTGGAAAGATCCTATTCATTTCTATGGAGAGGATGTCTCTAATACATCTCAACGATAGACAGCCTCTCCATAGGAACGAATGGGATTTTTCCACGCTCCCGAGAGCTGTAGAGTGGATCTGGCAGGAGCATGCAAAGGTGAGTAAGAGTTTGTAGGGGAGTGCTGAAGGGGAATTAAATTAAAGGATGATAGTATGAAAGTAAATTAAAAGATAATTATATATAAATTAAAGGCTAATTGTATGTACGCACGGTTATTCTTCAAACACTCATAAGATGTTTGGGAAAACCTGGGCTGGATCAAGTAAAGAACTGAATGAAGGCTGTGTTTATCTAAAGCAGACCTTTACACTCTAAAATCAAATTCTACCAATGCATCCCTCTATGTATGATGATTAATAATAACATAGACATGTCAGGTGTAAACTGCTGTGATTTTGAAATATTGACACTTGCAGAGCATTCACTTCCTGATTTGAAATGCAAAATGACTTCAGTTTGCCAAATCAATGCACACTGGGATTGCCTTATCAGCAGAGCATTGCCAGGAAATCTCATCTGTAATCTCACAAGATCTCAGGGAAAGGCATTTCCTTTCCTGAGATAATGTGCATGGTCACATATCTAGTCACGTGTGCCAGAAATCCAGGAAGTAAAAGGAGAGCTAGTAATCTGCCCTTAGTAAACATGGCCACTGTCAGACTGGGAAAGAAACACAAAATAGGGTAGGTAAAGAATACAAAGCTGGCAATTATCTAGAAGTATGAGTTTGTAGATTGTCATCACTAAACATTTCTAAAGCAAACCCAGAGAACAAGTAACACCAAAGGATGAACTTCTAATGCTTTCTAGCAAAATATGCCACTGTGCTAAATCAAACTCCAACCAGTTCAATCTAATGTGTGCTCTATGTAGTCCACTTCTCATGTGTTGGTGGGTCTGCTGTGTAAAGCCTGTGTTGTGTAAAATCCTCTTTCTCTACTTGACACTTACAATCAGACTCAACCTTCCAAAGTGGGCATGAACCCATAAGCTCTCAAATGTCCCTCATTTGGAGTGACTGTCCATCTCTTGGCTGAATGTGGCTGAAATGTCTTAGCATTGACACATTTTGATGCTTTCTGTATGTGAGTGACAGCAATAACATGCATGAATTGGGTTTTTATTTTTAGGATCCTGCCCCCAATTACAAACTGGAAATATATTATCATATATTTGGGGTTTAACACTCTTTGGGAATATATACTAGATATTGTGTGTTCAATTTAGAGGCTTGGGGTTTGGATCATCTCGGTTTCCCGGATTGGGGATCCCCCACTACACTGTTTTACTACAAACTGGAAAGCCAACCATATTGACCAAATAACCAACAAAAGAAAAAAGGGTGAACCACTGCACTACAGCTTGGCCTCCATGAAAAGCAGTGTTACTTCTTTGCATTTGTAAGGCTACATTTGGCATGCTGAAGGGAGTGTTCCTTTAAGAGCAGAAGACAGATTTTTTTTTTTTTTAATCTGGCAATCTAAATACTGTGCTAATACAAACAGCCAGCAGACACAAACATGCCTTGCCCATGTGACCTTTATTTAATGTTTGCAGCTCAATATTAGTGGCAATCCTGGCAGAAATAAAACAGGGTATTAACGTATTTAATAAGATTGCCAGCAGGCAATGGATTCCTACTTTTGCTGACCTACTTCTGTACAAATTTTAACTTATTGCAGCTTTCGTACACACAATAAAAAAAAAAAACCCATCCAGTGAGTTATATAAGGTAAATGCACAAAAAGTAAATTATTGACAAGGGTGCCAAAGACAAATTGAAAGCAGGAGGCAGAGGAAGCTTGTTTTAAAATAAAAATCTTTGTCAGCAATGCATTACAGAGGCAATCAAACATTACCGCTCCTCGGCTAATGTACGGTAGTGACAAAACGACCCCTTGCGCAATGATTTGTGAAACATTCTAAATGCGTTCCGCCACACACACATGCAGACCCATCGGATTGTGAAGGAAAATCAGGCCTGGATTAATAAAGACGTCCTAAATGCAATTCCCGGCCGGCATCATTCACTCCTCTAACACACACGTTATGTGTCTAAGCTGCAGAAGAGCTTGTTGGGCCTACGGATTGAATTTCTATGAAGGCCAGGTAGCTAGTGGCAGGATGCTTCCTGAAGCTGCAGAGATTCCTGGCCATTCACTGCAATTCCACAAATCAATTCATAGCACAATGCAATTTTGTTTTACAGTGAAAAAGCTGATTAATGGATTACTAAGACACGCTCTCTTTAAAGGGCTGCTAAATATCAAAATAAAGATGTTTATTACATACAAAATATTTTTAAAAAATTATTATTACGTATGGCCTCTGCCATAGCCAACCAGAAATTACCTGGCTGTTAGCCTTATCCTTTGGCTTCACTGCTTATGGTGTCACTGATCTAGAACAAGCACGCAGGACAGGGGGTTTAGAATCACTAACTGCCTATTATAAGGCTTATAGTGACCTACTAAATGGTAAAGGTGACAGCTAGCAAACTTGTGACTTCTGAAACAAGTCAGCAAACACCACACATCTATTGTGGCAAGTTCATGTTATGATAATTAAGATACAGAGATGCAAACTCTTTACAGAGACACTAAACTGCATCTTTAAAAGAGACACTAAATATAAATTACAATAAAGTTTACTTATAACAAGCTTTAAACCCCAACTTTTTTTTCTTTTTTAATATGCTCAACCCCTGAATGTTTTCATTAAAAAAAGAACCTTCAATCCTAAACTGTCCCCCACAGTACCTTTTCTCCACCACAAGATGTCCTCTGGGATGAGTGACATCCAGCATCACTCAACCCGGAAGAGCGAGGAAAGACTGATTGCAGGGTGTCATTCCCCAGCCACCTGAGCACAGCACCCCGCACTTAAAGTGTATTGAAGCAGAAGGTGGTGCTGATGTCAATATGTCAGCGCTGCTCTTTGTATCATCCAAGAGGAAAAAGACAAAAGTATGTGTCAAAACAATCAGTAGATCCAGAAAAGCAAGTTATATGCACAGCCTTTCTTTCTGTTCCTTAGATTGTGCCCATCTTTTCCCAAAATAGAGAAGCTCAGAAGGCTGAACCGACCTTCAATTTTACAGGGACAGTTGCAATTTGTATCAATTATTAGCTTCCTCTATCACTGGGTTTACTGTATTTAACGCAAAGAGCAGAAAAAAACATCAAGTTGTGGAGGAGATAAGATACATTATGAGAAAAAGAGGCTTTTAATAGTTAAATGTTTTATTCAAGAAAGAAAAGAAAATGATTCCACACATGTGCAATATTTATGAACATATCAATGGGAATTTTCTTTGGATAAATAATAAATGCAGTAATCATGCAGTGACCTGACCCTAGATATTGAAGGCTGTTCATTTTTCAGTGACAACCACCACCTTACAATAAAATCTTGTCTTGCTTTTTGTTTAACCAGTTTTTAGTTCCATGAATGTCCGGACACCCGGTTCCACCTAAGCAAATTTACCTGAAGATGGACTTCTGTATTTTGAACTTTTTATTTCTTTAATATCAGCTCAGTTTGACCATTGAATTTTGGTATTTATTTTTACTTACCCTAAGAAATGTTGGAAACCCCTGTCCATAATATCCAACTGCAAAGTAATCAGGCTTTGGCCGAATGACTTTCACAATGTTTTCAAAGAACTGGGCTTGCTTTTTCTGGAAGAGGGAGAGAAGAAAAATGAAAGTTGGAGAATCCATTATGAAGATTAATAAGCACATTGTGTTGAGGCGGTTGTTGCTGGAAGAAGCTGTGTTATGAGAACAGGCTCCTTTATTAACTGCTATGATGCCAATAATGTATTGCTTTAGCGGTGTGGAAGCCTTTCTGAAGGTACAATCTGAGTAAACATTTTAATAACAGGTCCCATCCGAATCTCCATCCAAGAGCAAGTGGTGCACATGGACTGAGGGCAGATATAAAAGACATTCATTTAAGAGACCCTGTTGGGTTGAAATGAAATGTGGATATTGCAGACCCCTGCAATAGATAAGCATTTATACTCACCTTTCCAGCAGCCCATGTCTCCTACCTTCCCTCTGTTACAGCACCATGTTTTCTGCCTCTATCCCCTAAGTAACTACAAGGGGGTGATTTACTAACCTAAACACACGCACGCACCAGGTGCGTGTGATTTTCACACAGCAAAACGTATTTATCAACCAAAAAGTCTCTAAAAGCATATTTCCACTTATGCCATATATGGAAAAATCATGCACATGATGCATATATAATGCTGCTTCACAGTTTAGACAAAAATGGTTAGCTCATGCATTTACATTCCTGCATTCATCAACGCAAGCAACACAACATAGAGCTAATTTACACAACATCACCTTGCAATTCATGCAAGGCTTTGCACAACACACCTGCTGGGTGTGTACACACTACAAAGGTGTTTAGATTCCACCCATAGATCATGCTGGGAGGGAACACACTACAGAGGTGTATACATGTTCGTGGTGTGTTTATAAGGTTAGTAAATCAACCCCCAAGGCTCAGCAGTCACATAGGGGTCAGGGAAGGAACCACAGACAACCGACATTCCCAATAGTGATAAATCTTGAAGAAGCTTATGGAGGCTGAAGGGCTGGAATACAGGACATATAGGAGACAACAGGCTGCTGGAGTAGCAACTATAAAGGCTCTTCTGTTGCAGAGATCCCTAATCAGTGGTGGCCACTTTCTGAAAATGTTAGTAATTTGGCAGTCATCAGTACTTTCTGGTCCAATCTGGTATGCAGATCAGAAGTTCTGACTTTGCTAATTGTATACATATGCTGATCCATAGTCATTGAGCTAAAGAGAGAGAGTAGTAAGGTGTGTGTGTGTGTGTGTGTGTGTGTGTGTGTGTGTGTGTGTGTGTGTGTGAGACAGTTTGTAAAAAAACAAATTAACAATACATTAAATGGTCTAATAAGAATCAGATAAAGCCCTTTCACTGAATTTCTGTTACTCTGCTTTAGGGCACAGAGGAATTTTTTCAAAACAAACTCACAGAATGCCTACTGAGGCCACTGAAAGTGGTAGTTGAAGCACATGTTGTATTCATCTGTAGCAACCCTTAATCAACATGCCACAGCTTTAACATTATCACCAGCATTTTAATATATACAGGTGAAACTCGATTAGAATATCGTGAAAAAGTAATTGCAGTAATTGCTGCAAAAGGGGCCCAAACCAAGTACTGAGTACATATGCATGCTTGTACTTTTCAGAGGTCCGATATTGTTCTATGTACAATCCTTGTTTTATTGATTGCATGTAATATTCTACTTTTTTGAGGTTGTGGATTTGGGGTTCTTGGGGTTTTCATGAGCTGTAAGCCATAATCATCACAATTATGACAAATCACGGCTTGAATTATCTTGCTTTGCATGTAATGAGTCTCTCTCATATATTAGTTTCACCTTTTAAGTTGCATTAGTGAAATAAATGAACTTTGCACGATATTCTAATTATTCGAGCTTCACCTGTATATGCAACACTAAATCTCAGGTAAGGCTCCTATGGGTATTGCTATACAATGCATTCTGGCCCTTTTATTTCCACCATGATTCATGCAAGATTTCTGTGAGATAAAGGACTTTTCATGATGTCTTAAAATTAAAAAAAATAGCATATCATGCTGTACAGAAAAATACCTGTTGATCCTGGCAAAATTTGTAGCCCTTTTTAGTGATCCTCAAAGGGGGCTCTACTTTTAACCCAAAGAGCGTTATATATGCACTTAAGCTATCATCAGCCAAGTCTTCTGGATAAAATTATAAAAACATTTTATAGAAGCATTGAACATATACAAAAAGAATATTCTGCTATAATCACACTTTAAATAAAATGTTTCATCAAAACATACTCGGAACTCTAACAATAACAGCAACAAAAACTGTGGCCATCAATGCCACGAAGAAAACTCACCAGCAGTTCACTCAGCTGTTCATAGTCAAACATCTCATTCTCATATTGCTCAGCCAGCTCTTTGCCGAGGGTGATGGCTTCCTCCCACATCTGTTCAGACAATATATAATACAAAGGAAAACCTCATGTATGAAATAAAAAGCAAGACACATTTATATTTTGCATTCTCAAAAAGAAGGCAAACTATTTGAAGCTCGGCTCTGTTTCCTCGTAGACTGTGCTGAGAGAGGCGTGTAAAGATTTTGTCTAAGTGGTGTTCAATTTACATTGATGGACAAGATTCAGTAGAGAAAAATGTGAGCTTGGATCAGGACAAACACTCACTACACTGGATTTAATACTATATGGATACTATGTGCAGGACACAAGACACTTTTTCCAAAAAAGAAACATAATAATGATAATAATATTGGACTCTCCAAGTGTCTTCAGTTCGGTCCAGTACTGTTTACAGGTCTGCCCTTCCTCTGGAGAAGGTAGTATCCTAAATGCAGCAGGGAGTGGTGCCTAGGGTTGCCATTTCAGTGGGGGGCCTGTAGCCCCTATCTTAATTTTGGTTGCCCCTATCTGCATGACATCTTGTGTCCAGGTTTCAGCTGCCATGAAATCCGGACACAGCATTCAAAACCAGGACTGTCCGGGTGAATCCTGGACAGGTGGCAACCATAGTGGTGCCACATAATGATGTAGTACCCCTCTCCACAGCATTCTCCAGTGAGTCCAGGGTGGTGGGGAAGAACCATGGCTCTCTGCACTCACAGCAAGTAGTTTGAACAACAATAGATATTCAACCTGGAAAAGGATCGGTGACACATTGCTGGGTTAGTGAATATTTTTATGAGCTGTGTGCAATTATTCTGCTCTATACTGCCCAAAACTGATTGGGCCTTTAATGTGCACCTGTCATGAGGGAATTATGGAGGCTGGACTGCTGACCTTATCTCTTGAAAATGCTGACTGTCATGCTTTGGCTTCAATGCTTTGTGAATTGCTGACCTTGAACCAGACACAAAGACAACTAGCCAGACCTTGAACCAGATGGCCAGGCAACTAACAATTTTAGGAGGACATGACAGGTGCACCTTTTATGTGAGGTAAAGCTCAAAAGAGGCCTTCTACTGTTAAATTATGATAAAGGGGAAGAATCATACCTTTAAAAATATTTATTTTCCTCTCCAGCCCAAATTTCTGTGAGGGTATAGTTCTAAGCTGAAGTCTTCTTGATTATGGGTGAGCATACAACTTACAGGCATTACATTGTGGAGTAAATTTACAGTGTTTAGAGTTTTAGCATAAATCCACAATAGATTAATTCCACCTCACATAAAGTCCAAAAAAGCTGGCTAAACAGCAACAAACCTATGTCTATACTTTTCTTAGTTAATTTATGTACAGCAGTATTGGAACAAATATTACATGGGACTTTTTGGTTCAATATGGATCCCTCAAAATGTTGCTCCCCAAAATTGTGCTAAGATTTCTAAAAAGAGGTCCGTGCTACAGTTCCTCTCAACTAGGGTGTAGACACTGCGGCATTCTCCATTATGCACAAAAAAAATAATCCAATACTGAGTAAGGCTAATCAGATAATGGTTGCAGTAGTTGGGCCAAGAGGAACCATAGAAAAAAAATACAGATTAAATTCATACTGTATAATGTGAGCTTTACACCTAGCAAAGGATAAGTAGTGCTGTTTAGTCAGTCTTCTATGCACAGCCAGGCAGAGAGGGACACTAACACCCATCTAAGGATTGTAGCTCCTTGCACCAACTCGGACTATGAATTAGCATCATCACCTCTGTCCAATGTAGGGATGTGTTCCCCAGCAGCCTCACTGCATTTTGGTTTACTTTTGTAGCTTTGTCTTGCAGATCATTTCTCTAAAGGATAATCTATATGATATCACCTGCTGGGTACTCGGTTAAGGAAACTCCAGAGTCCTCTGTCAGGGTGGATACAAAGATTCCAGTTTGGTTTGATAGCTGGTCAATCTTGTCATCAGTCGGTTGCACCCAGCTTTAATAAATCAGGGGTGCAATTTTCTGGTAGGGTCCTTTTTTCCCCTCCTCCCTCGTTGGGAAAAGGAGTTTGTTTGCAGCCCTAGTCATGTTAGTCTCCCCTAGATAGGGAGGGAGGCCCTGCAGCACTTCCCCTGCTGAGGAATGGGTGTTCGCTAAAGAAGGCTGTGTGTCTGGTTTTAGGCACCAGGGCTGGAGCCTGGGACTAGTGGGTATCATCCCTTTGTTTAAGAAGGCTGTGTGCCAAGTTTTGAGGCCCCAGAACTAGAGCCAGGGTCTAGAGGATATTGCTGCACTGTTTAAGACGGAGCATGTGTGCCTAACAAGTTGCACTCTAGCCTCTTTTATGGGACTATGTCCATCAGAAGAGGTTGTGTGTGGTGCTTCTGGAGGTTGCGACCCACACAGCGACGGCTAGCCAAGGAGCTGTAGGAGACCTGTGTGAGTTTTGGGTATTCTATGTCCTTTGTCCTCTTGTCCTATCACCAAGTTTAAGTCAAGCACTGAAAACTGCATTAAAGTCTGAACATGCATTTCTTCATAGATGCAAGAGTATGTATGTGATACACCTATGAGGCTAGGTATTTCTGGGAGGTAGTCTCTTACCCTTCTAGGTGGAAGCACTAAAGATTTAAGGACACTTAAATGCTACAATAGTGTAAGAATGTAATGGCTGCAAGGTAGGGGTCATCTCACTTGACCCCGCTCAATACCTGTTACACCAATAAAAGGAAAGATGAAGCTGTAAAGCTAAACCATAAATAGCTGTGATCCTCCTGGCTATGCTGCAGCAGAGGTATGTGAATCACAAGGGTGACTGAAGAGAATCTGAACTCCTCTGGGAAGATAAAATGCGAACAACACATGTATTTCAACTATGTGTTTGTTTTCCTGGAATTTCACTTTAAATAAGACCATGTCAGTTAAATAAAAGAAGAAAATCTGTATGTCTTGTGCTTGCCAAGAAAACGAAATGCTGCAGAAGAGTACGTGGGAGAAGACAGAGACAAAAGGCCATGAAGACTACACATCATTTCAAGGAAACTTCAACAGATATATCAATCTTTACATTTACTTTTCAGGTGGATATAATGTAATGAGAACAGTCAAAGTGTCAAGTTACCGAAGTAACCCGACTGCTTTGCAAAGAGTTGTAAATTCTCTTTTATTGCCGCAGGGGATTGTAGCCATCAATCATTCATGTCCTGTAATGTTGTGTGGCACTCACGCTATCTGTGTAAGCATGATCAGAGACCCAGAGGATTCCAATATTTTGCACAGCAGACAAATGTCAGACCCAGTGCCGGAAGATGAAAACAGGTAACATTACCTGAAGTATCCCTGCTTGTGCTGCATCTCTGTTAAACGCCAAGGAAGTAGAATCATTTAATTAATTGCTAAATAAACCAAGCTAATACTGTAACTGTGTTAAAGTCAGATATCCATCATGTATACAATTTTTTTCATTTGCTGTTGGGCTAAATAGGTCTTTCAAATGGCCTCAGGATAAGATTGCAGCTATTCTGTGCAACACTCCAACTTCAGAACTACAGTTCTCTGCCTGCCATATTTTATGTAGACTATATGCAAGGTGGAGGAGTTTACATACTGTACATTTTTCTGAAAGATCATGGGTGTTCATTAATGAATGAGAGTAGTCAGCAATGCCTATTTTGGATGAGATGTTTCCAGAATATCAAATTTTAATTGGTGGGTGGCTTACACATGCTTTTCCTTAATCTCTTGCTGCAACAGACCTTTTGAGTACCTGCAAGCAGGTCTGTAGCCTCTTGCTGGTAACACTTCTGCCTTGCAGCACTGGGGGGTCCCCGGTTCTAATCCAGACCAGGTCACTATCTGCAAAGGAGTTTGCATGTTCTCCCTGTGCTTGTGTAGGTTTCCTCCGGGTACTCTGGTTTCCTCCCACACTCCAAAGGCATGCTTTTAGGTTAATTGGCCCTGGTATGTATGCATGTGAGATATGGACCTTAGATTGTAAGCTCCTTAAGGGGCAGTGACTGATGTGAATGTACACTATGTAAAGCGCTGCGTAAATGGTGGGCGCTATATAAATACCTGTAATAAAATACAGCCTGTAATGCTTCCTGTGGGGGTAGAGGAGGAGCCCGAATATTGGATCTCAATATTCAGCATGCATGACCTGAAGAAGGTCAGGGGAGTCCCAAGCCTGCTGAATCTCATGTCTGGGATTAGGTATTCCTTGAATATTAGGTAGTAATTTAAAAGAGGAAATTTGCATGGCAACGATGCACCAAATGAAATAAAAGAGGAAAAACATATCTTTCCGACTGGAGTGTGCCTTTAAAATGAAGCCATAATGGTTTTGGGTCAAATTTGCGTTAATTTTATTTATACAGAGGATTCCCACAGCACTATGACATTTTCTAAATAGAGAACACAGGGGAAAAGCTACCTTACCCTTTACTAGGCAAGGTGTAACCAGAAAACAAGTACAAAGTAGCCAAGAGCTCTATAGGATGACAGCATATGAAAAGTATAAAAAACTACCCATATGCATATTTACTTGTCAAGAGAATTTGTAATCTTCAGTTCTGACCATATTAAAGAAAATATATACAATGCTACTATACATCCCATTAAAGAAAATGCACTACAATTATACAAATGGTTCTGGAATTATGTGAATTACAAAAAAGAATTACTAGGCAGGCGTGTGATTTCTCTCCATTGAAAGATGTCTTGATAGACCTACTGGATGTCATCATGAAGCATTACTTAGATGTAATCTTTCTCTGTATAATATAATACAGAGTTCTTCATCAAGCAAAGGGCTTCTGCCATAAACCTTTCCAATGATTACACTAAAAAACTAAAGTGGTGACCATGAGCCAGAGCTCTGGGTCAGAATCCTTAACATGTTTTAATCACGTAATCTCTCTTGAAGAGCACCAATAACCTAATGCGTGGCTGAAGCTGCCACCAAATCCTGATCAGAGATCCACCAAGCCCAGAGGTGTCTGGTTCAGAAGCAGCATAAGTCAGGATTTAAAGACTCACATCCACCCTTCCAAGGCCATTTAAATATTGAGGTAAAACTGTTTTTCTTTCCCCCAGGGCCCTTTAGAAAATACAAACATTTATTGTCTTAGTTTTTAGACTTAGACCGTAAATGTGCAACCTTGTAAGTGCTTCTTTATGCAAAACATTTTCATGTGTTTTCAAAATCATCTAAAATTCAATTCTTCCACAAAAACACACTTCAGCATGAGCAGATCACATTTATGCATTTGGTTATTGTGCATTAAAAGAAAGCTAGAATGTGTTTTTGTAAAAACACATATTTTGAGCGTTTATTGTGATGTTCATGTTCTGAAGTCTGAAAGCTGTACAATACTTTATTCATGATATAGTCTGGTACTTACATATGTTATGATTTTAAACTGGTTTTCACTTGTATAGTAAATGCCCCAAAATACCTTGATATCTTAGTGAAAATGTACTTCCTGCCCTCACAATGCAGTGCTTAGCTTCAGCTTACTCTGAAGCTTGTACTCATGTCCTTGCGAACACAGTTGTCCTGAGAACACGTCAACTAAACCATTATTCTCCATGTCTGTGCAAGCCTGCCCATCTAACTTTAAATAAAGTGGGTATGAGGGCCGCGGAAGACCGGATGTGCTTCATTGATAACATACATTTTAAAGAAGGCTAGGGAGCATCTTTAGGAGGAAGTTTAAGTGAAACAATTTGTTGGCTAACAAGTTATTAAAGCTGTAAGTCGGGATTCCTTAGATCCCTTCATCAGGCTTTACATGGTTCTGAAACCTCCATATTTTATACATTGCAAGTTACAAGGAGAAGCAATAAAATATAAGTATTTAACATAAATGACAACTGTTTTTTTCCTTCAGGTATGTGCAGGGCCGGATTTACTCCCTCCTGGCACACCTGCATGCAATTTATCGACTGCATTAGTATGCTCACACTTGGAGACTCGTATAGATAGAGTTAGGACCACACTTTGCAGAGGTGCCTTGGCGCGGCGGTGTGGCTTTTACATATTTTTGGCCAAAAGTTTGTGCAACTAAAACCTCTGTTTTGAACGCATACTGTTGACAGGGTAATTTGTTTTGTTGCAGGCTAGCTGGCAGGTGAGCTGGGGGATTTTTTGTGTTTTGTACCGGATTTACTCTCTCTGCTGCCCCAAGGCCAGTTTCCTTAATGCGCCCCCCTGTATGCAGGCCGCATACAAGTGATCCCGACGACATCACAGAGATCACTTGTATAAAAAAAGCAGCAGCTTCCCGGCTGTACATTTAGCCCTGCTTGCCCAAAGCAGGGCTAAACGCAGAAAACCACTACCCGCCCGCTGCCCGGAACTGCATGTCCAGGGCCTCGGGAGATAGGAATTTAACACCCCTGCTGCCCCAAGGCCGAGCCTCAGTTGGCCTTGTGGGAAAAACGGCCCTGAGGTAAAGGCTATAAAGGGCATCACCTAAACTCCAAACTTTCTGCACCAATCGATGGCTAGCACGGTACAAAACTCTACTACTACCAACAGAGTGTGACACAGACTGCGCACAATAATCCATACCAATCAGACCTTTTAAGTGATAAGAAATGGCAAACACTTAATAACAGTAATTTTGCAGCAGTCAATTGGACCACCGACCCATTTCTGCTCATATGTCTATAAACATCCCTTAGCACATGTCCCATGCTGATGATATGTTAAAATATTCTAGAACCAGCATCTGCACCCTGGTCACAACGGGGTTAAGGACTGAGCCCTTCCACATCAAGAAAAAAAAAGTTAGCAATGAAAAGAGTTATGAAAAGCTGAGTTTAGGTGGTGTGCAGGGGCCATCAAGAAGAAAGAGACATGTTTTTTTTAAAAAAAATTCTTAAACTGTCCAGCCACCATTCTGTGTATGGTCAGTTTTATACACTACATAACTAAGCAGGGATGATTTCCAACAGAGAGGAACTAAGTGACAGAATATAAAAGTCTTCAGGCTTTTGACAATAGTAAAATGTGAAGTTCGCACTCTTTTCCCAGTTGTTCCTTACATAAGAAAAGGTCAGCACTGTAAGCTGCAGATTATGTGAGCAGCAAAGAGACCTAACACACTTTCATATTAGCAATTTCTAGAGGAAATCCCCCTAAATCACTCCAGAACTGGGTACATTAAAATAACTAGAATTTTACAAGTACCATCCTTTAAACCGATACTACAGTTTAAAAAACAAAAATCAGTTTAAAGGGATATTAAACTTTGAAAAATGCCTCCACTCGTGCATCAGTATGGCTGCTCACAGTGGGGTTGTGAGGCTATATTTGTGTCTCACTACAAAAATAAAAGTCAAACACTCCAGCAGCCTCAATGTCACAGTTATACAGCCCAGAAAGAGCTCCGTGATGGAACTTCAAGTTTGTTTACCATCAAAGCACAGGTGTCTAGGGGTATTGTATAAAGGTGTTTTACTTACCTGATCCCCACTCCCCTGGTGGTTGATGCTCACCTCGTCCCTCCTTTGCTCCAGCTTGTGGACTGTCCTTCTGCATCCTTAAGTGTAATGTAGAGCTATGGGCCCCACATTGTAAGTGATCATGTCAGTGGGCCTCCAACTGCCAGAGAGATGGGGGGAAGAGGCCGGAGGTGCCAGTCTTGGACTCAGGAGTGGGGCTCAAATAAGTAAAGGCCCTTTACACGACCCCCTAGACATTAACAAGCTGTTAACTCTTGCAGTGTGAGAGTTGTTCCTCTATAAGGGTAGTTTTTGCTTTTTTCCCCTGCAGATAGCATTTTTAAAGAGTCAGCTTTTTAAAGAGTCAGCGGGAGTGGGGATCAGGTAAGTAAAAGACGTTTAAGCATGTATCTTAATGTATCTTATACATTAACGACCAGTTAACCTTTGCAGTGTGGGGGCAGCTGTATTATGTATGTAGAGATTTTTTTTTTTTCCCATCAGATATCATCAGATGTTAAGATACTTACATCTGATGATATCTGTACTTTAAGGTTGACCACAGACTTAGATAAATAAGAGGCACTTTAACTACTTAAAGCTGGAATGAATGTTTCTGTCTTATTGGAAATCAGATTGTCTTGATGGTGCCACACAAGCACCTGCTGTTTTCTAGGTCTGATTCAAACTATGTCCCAAATTACCTTTATTTCACAATAAATGTTATTTTTGCAATCTCTAAAAAAACATCAATTGATTATACCACAAATGTAACAGCCCTCATAATCAGATTGCTTTCTTTTAAATGAAAGTAAAATGCCTAGACAAAGTTTGACTTTTTGCAGCAGCATTGCAATATCACAAAGTGTGTGCGGGATTGGATTCGTTATCTAGCCCTAAAGGATGCGATGTTTGGATATTTTGGTTGAGAAAGGGTGGGAATGCCCAAAACCAAAACGGTCTTCAATTGTACTGATCTATATACCAATTTCAATGGAAAAAAAAAAGATTCAGCATGTGAGGAATATCTCACTTACTGGAGTTATGCATCATACAGCAGAGTGGAACCTGCTGGATATTTTAAGATGTTTGCAACTCATCTATCTGTTGTGTATGTGTGTATATACTAATATACTGTGTGTGTGTACAGGGGCGTAAATACATATCACAGGGCCACATAGCAAAATGTTGTAAGCCCCACCCCCCCCACAAAAAAAAAAAAAACACAAAAAAAAACCCGCAACATACCCCCCACCAAAAAAACCCACAAAAAGAAAAATAATAATGCCATGGACTCAAGTGATCACATACACTAAGTCTCCTTGCATTCTGGGGTAAAAGGGGGCACGGCAGTGCCATTCATGTCAATTGAATTCCAGACACCCCTTGCCCGCAAAAAATAGTGCATGCAGTGGCGTCACAAGGAGGGTGAGGGGGGTGTGGCCGGCACCTGGGTGCCACCATTTGACTGACTGTCATTTTGGTGTCACCCCTTATGAAATGTCGGGCACTCGTTCTTGGACTGAGAGCCCGACAGTGTCAGGAGAGAGGAGGGGACCCGGCGGCATACCGCATCCTGCCGGGTGAACGTCCCCTCCTCTCTCTGTCGGCGTCCATCACCAAGATGGCCGGCAGCAGGCGTCAAAAAGACCACTGCGCATGCGGGACCCCGGGTGACACCCAGCATCGCGACGCCACTGAGTGCATGCACAATGTTTTGTGATTGCACTACACCTGAATGCAGGACATTGTATTACCAAGCATTCTGGTGAAGCCAATGACATGAATAGCACTGCCAATACCTACACCCTCCCCCCTTTAATAGCCAGCAGGCGCCTGGGAAGTCTTGTCACAGCACCATAGGAGGTATTGGCAGTGCTATTCATGTCATTGGCTTCACCAGAATGCATGGTAATACAATGTCCTGCATTCAGTGGCGTCGCAAGGCTGGGTGTCACCCGGGGTCGCACATGCGCAGTGGTCTTTTTGACGCCTGCCTGACGTCACAGCCGGCTCCAACCAGTTGTTATTTATTGGCCGGGACCTACGAGAAAACTCTGGCAGGTGCCGGCCAATAGGAAACAGGATGTGCGTCGTTTTTTTTTTCTTTAAAATATTTTTCATTTTTTAAATTTGTTCCTATTTTTTAAACAATTTTTCTAAATTTTTTTGTTTCATTTATTTAACTTTTTTTTTTTCTATTCTGCTCGCTACCATAGAGGTAATGAGCAGAATAGCCAACCAGAATGCCGCTTGCGGCATTTGGCTATTTACTTATTGTGAGCTTACTTACTATAGAGTGAGCTAGCCGATCCAGATGTTGGATCAGCTGAGTCAAACTCCTTCTGCACTTCGGCTCAGCCGAACATACAGAGTATGTTTGGCTGACCGAAGGCAGCCAATGTATGGCTAATTTTAGCCGAGGTACGGCTGATTTTAGCCGAGGTACGGCTGAAATCAGCCCTACAAGGCTGAAGTGAATAGCCGAACAGCGTTCAGCTCACTTCGGCTCCCTTATTCAGTGGGTGAATAACCCCCATATCGTTTGCGCACATATATAACGCTATATGTGAAACAACTGCACGGATTTCGCTCGTTTGCTATTATATAGCCACAAACGTGCAGAATCCGCTGGATTATCGCGCTTGCACTATTTTGGGGGCCGTGCGGTTTCGTACCCTGCGGTCCCGCAACAGTCTGGACAAAGCACATAAAAGTGCATAAAAGTGCATTGTTTTTTCTGTTTAGAGCGGCTCTGCTCGTATTCGGACAGCCGCTCCAGTGTGAATGGAGCTTTAACCGACGCGACCCCCAAAATACTGCAAGCACAATAATCCGTCAGATTCCGCACGTTCGCGGCTATATAATGGTCGCAAAAGAGTGGAATCCGTGCAGTTCACATATAGCATTTGCGTCCCGTGCGGGTTCCCACATGAAAAACCGCACGGGAAACGCAAACGCTGTATGTAAATAGAGACTAAAAGGTTAAAAATCTTCCTATTTACAGCTTAAAGAAAAAAAGTCATTAAATTCACTTACCAGCATCAGGGCTCCCGATCACCAGGTTCCAGTAGAACTCCTCCAGTGGGGGGCCAGGGCCGGATCTCAGTGGGGCCCCCCCAGCATGAGGCTCTCGTGCCTCCGTCCCTCCATCCACCCTCCGCGGTAGGTCCGCCCCCAACCACTGTGACGCGCCCCCACCTCAGAGCTCTTTTCGGCCGCAGCGCTGTAGGAGAGCCCGCTCTGTTAAAGTGGCAACGGCAGTGTACAGTGTGCCCGGCCGGGAGGCAGGTGACACTGCAGTTGCCGTCTTAACAAACCCGCATCCCCTTCCATACGGGCTGAAAATGTCTCGGGGGTCGCTGACGGGCCCCAACTTTGGCTTTCAGGCAATGCCTGTATGCTCAGTCCGCCCCTGGTAGGGGCCCGGCCGGGAAGATTGTGAGCTCTGCTCCTGACCGGGCCCCCCTCTGTTGCGGGCCCCATAGCACCCGCATGGGTCGCTATGGCGGTAGTTCCGCCCCTGTGTGTTTATATCTATCTATCGATCTATTTATCTCCAAAGTAGGTAAAGAGGCATTCATGGGTCTTGCAGAAAAGAGAATTCATAACATCAGCATTTTATTGCCAATATTTTGATGGAGCTCAGTCCTTCTTTACAAAGGCTGAGCTCCATTGAAATGCTGATAATAAAATGGGAGAATAAGAATGAATATATTTATATGTGGATATCTGTTTACATCATTGTAGCACTTGAAAAATCCCATGATATTGTTTGTTCTTTGTTGATGCTATGAGGATAAACTGACGGAAATCACTTAGGCAAGAAAGAAAAAAGTTCCATCTTTTCCCTCAGTAAAAATCAGACCCTGAAGAACTTGGTGGTACAACAACAGGTGTTTAAACCAAGATGTAACCCTATTAATATAAACATCTATTAAAACACATATAAAAGCAATTAAACTTGCCATTATGGAGTGTTCTCTTCCCTTGTCTTACAAGGACTGTTTGTGTACATGGGATTCCTATGTCCCATATTTTATGATGAAGATAGGACATGCATTGCCTCTTTATGAGTTCTTTATTTTATTTGATGTTGTGCCCTTTTCTTGTCCGTGTCAGAGAGTTTCCTGTTTCTAGGCAACTGATTCCCCTATCAGGATGAGGTAGAGTGTGCCGTTGAGCCGGATAAATTAAAGAGCAATTCTAGACAAGTGAAACTACTCGGTAAGCTACCAATGTTATCCAGTATACAATGCAACTGTGCTAAATAAGATCGTTCACTCAATTCACCTTGATCTGAGGAGTTCTGTGTAATGCCCTATGGAACAAGCACACACAGCTCCATCAAGACTCAATAGGAGAATTTCTGGAGCCTGTACTACATCCTCTCTCTCTATTTCATGCATCTTCAAACACTTTCAACTCAGGTATGGATCTGATTGGTGTCTGCGAGATGCTAACTACTGGCATCTTTTTTTCTTTTAATCAGCCATTCTGTATGTGAGAGGCAGCAAGAAGGGTGTTCCAGCATCCCCAGCAGGCATGTTCCAGAATCATCCAATTACAGACAAAGAAGTGAGGCCCCGCCCCTTGTTTTATTGAGAAGTATAGCCCCACGGGGCTATACTTCTCAATACCACGAACAACCAGGAAGTACAAGATATCTACTCACTGCATGAGAGCGGCCGTTTTAATCGATTTAACTGTAAGTGACTACTTTTTTGTTTAATAAACGTTGATATCGACTACACTATGAGGAGTTCTTTTTTCCTTTTTGTTTTTTCGCTAAATTATTGATCCATGTGACGCTGATGAGACGGCCGTGGGACTACTGATTGGCTTTTGATCTCTCTTGGCTTTTGATCTCTCTTTGCCTACGAACACCGTGGGTCTGGTGAGTGCACATCCCAGAGGGGAGTTTTGGCGTGGACACTTAGTGTGGGAGAAAGATTGAACTTGTTTTTGAAGCTTATTCTCATCATCAATACATCATCTACACCTGAACTTTATAATTGCTTTTGAATTCACATGATGATTCATCACTCTTACTGATATTTTTGAGCTAATTTGCTGTTAACCACTTTTATTAATTTTTGTACTTGATACACGTGTGATTACAACATCATTTTTTGTTAAGGTATAGTTAATTTAATTTATCCTAATGCACTTTTGCACAAAGTGAAATTCATATTATATATTCATAATTTTGGTTCACTGGTTATCACTTTAGTATACCTTTTATGATTGCAAACACTCATTTGGATGTTGTGTTGTAAAGTAGCCACCGCTCCAAGTTCGCTCTCAGGATGAACTATAATGTCAATACATATTAGCTAACTAAATGTGAGATTGTAGGCCATCACAGGAGTGAGCTTGGAGCGTGGCTACTTTATAACACACACCTTGATCATGGGGAACAAAATGTAGCCACCCTCCAGAATGAAGGACAGTGTCAACACCAATTCAGAGATGATTTTAAGATCTAGAGATGAGTGATACACAAATAAAATACATTTTAGTTAATAGTTAGGGAACTTGAATGCATTAAGATTTGATTAATTTAAGATTTAATTCCCGAGTTAAGTGTAATTTTAAGTTATATGGCTATTAAATTGGGCTTAGTTTGTTTTACTTTTTAGGGCAACTCATTCTGGTGGACAAGTGAGAAAAGCCAACCGGTTAAGAACTCCAAGACAACACAAAACAGTAAAAAATTGGTCCCTGGTATGTAATTAATTGGCGTGTAAATAATCACATTGCATTTCAGCTTCATTTACTCAACACTATGTATACTGCAAAGAGTTATTTTGGTATCTTTGAAATGTGTGAAAAAAAACATGGTATAGTCTGAAATTTTCTTTCGTTTATCTCTTGCTTGTATCACCCTGTGGAGCACGATGGAAATAGTAACTGATTTGGGCATTAGTATCTAGGCTGTAGGTGACACAACTTTGCCTATACAGAGTTTTAGCTCAATAAGGACTCCAGACTGCAAAGGGTTAAAAAGATTCGAGCAGAAAAAATATTTCTGGTCCACTGCGAGAACACTGGAGCTTAATAATTTTCTACAGAGTCCTTGGATTAGAGAGCTTTATTAAAATTACTTTGCTCCTGCAAAAGACAATAAAATAAATGAATATAAAGCGTATCCAGCGGTAAAGGTTAGGCTATTGCTGTGAACTAAACTCAAGGGTATGAAAGCAAAACCGGCAGAAGGGAAGATTATGGCTTTATTTCCCTGCCGCAGGCAACACGCCTGTCCTGTGACTTACAGCTATATTACATGCACTGTACCCAGAGCCCCTACCAGTCCCATTGTGTACACTCCTGGTGCACATCTGCAGTGTCACCATCAAACTCTGATTAACCAACCAAAACATAGACCCTTATAGTAAAGCTTTTAGATTATTTTAGATATTCTTTATTTTAAAATTAACTAATTCTCAATATCTGAAGCCAGCATGCAATGGTATGGCAAGTGTATGCAATGGCTAAGGGCCCATACACACCAGCAAGTCACGCTAAATGCATGGATCCTGGTGTGCATTGACAGGCACAGTGCTGGGGCGCCAATCTTGGTGCATCACACAGTTTACTTTTTTTGTTAGAACTTTATTGAAATGTCACAAGTGACATTTCATTAAGTTCTATTGGCATAGCGCGGTGTGATGCGTTGCACTGAACAAAGTTCAACATACTGTACTCTTCTTAGCACACTCCAAGGCAGCATGGTGGTATTAAATGCAACCATTTAAAACAAGGCAAATTATCTTTCCTGTGCATTGGGGCTGTACTGGAAAAAGCTGCCATTGGAGCCTCAACTCTTCTAGTTTGAATGTGCCCTCAAACTGCAAGTATTGGTCTGCTGTCTGTCGCTCATTGGGGAGATTTTCCCTCACTTTGCGTCTAAAGTAGATATCTGCACAGCAAAGGAAATCATGGAAAGGAAAGTGTCCCTATTGGGAGATTTCCCCTCTATTACTGTTTCGGTGACAACTTTTGAGTCTTCCCTCACTTTCAGCCCATGTGACAATGCCCTAATAGAGTGACAGGACTAATAGAGAAGGTGAAACTCCTCAGTGAGGGTGGAAACATCAATAAAAACATGGCAGGGATAATAACCCCTAATTACTAAATCCAAAATAAAGAAATAACCTGGCTTTAGATAGACAATAGATGATTTACATATTTCCTTAATGTTAGGGTATGATAAAGCCAAAACATACACAATGATCAAATAAAGAAATCTGTAAAAAATATCCCCTCTCAAGTTGCTAGTGCCACTGTCTGGAACCCAAGTGGTCTACATTTCCTGTGTAGGTGTATATTCTGGAGCTATATTTTATGGTCACACTGCATGGGAGACATTCAGAGAGATTACCCTTCCTATTATCCTTCCTTAACTGTCTTTGAATTCACACAGAGAGCTAAACAGTCACTCCTGTGATTAGATGAAATTGTTGCTAAAACCATACACATGATCAGCAAAGCAGGAAGTCTGGGCTGCCAATGCAGTATAATATTGAGCCATGCTGAACTGTACAGTCATTTTTGCATGTTCTTTCATGCATTTAAGCTTGAGCATTTTAAATATTATTTTTAGCCTATAGAAAGCTAGTTACTTGGCAAAGAAAATGCAAAAAAATACGTTTTTGCATTTTCTTTTTTTGAGTTTCTCCCATTAAAGTCTATCACTGTTAGGGCCAAAAATAAGAGGCACTGCCTCAAAAAGAAGCTCATGTACTTTTGAGCGACTAGCTTCAAGCAACATCATGCTAAGATGTGAATTGGCAACATTGAAAATAATGGAAATCCTTAAAAAATGGCTCATTTGTGGCTCAGCCTGGACTGTGTAAGGGCCTTTTCACACCAGCCCCTGTGCGTTATGATGTTTATAATGAGTGTGCGCTGGGGTGTATTTATCTTTAATTTAAAGGAGAACTTTATTTCCCATAGTTCTCTTTAGGGTCATGGGAGAACATATACTAACGTCCTCCCATGACCCAAAACTCAGTATATAGATCCTCTTCAGTTGTTACTGTACTTTGTAAATGGTTAGCTATATTGTGTGTATTGCAGATGGTTTCTATACACTGTGTATATCGGTCTTCGGGCGTACAGGAGACACTCGGCTCCTCTGATCTCTAGCAGTTATTTCTCAACACAGACACAGTCTATGTGAACAGCAATGGATGTCAAAGCTGCAACATTTGTAAAGTTGGATGGGGTGAGAAGAACAAAGGAAACTAGAAAAATCAAAAAAGTCACTTATTTCCAGCCAAGCCCAATGAGATTTGAAAATGACGGCCATGTGCCTGAAAATAAAGATACTTATCCTTGTGTAAAGCTTTGTGAACGGAGCCTAATGTGTAGAGAGGTTGTTAAAGGTAGAATGTGGTAGAAGCGTCAGAACCAGGAAAAAAATAATCTGAACATGGGCTTTGTGGCTTATTCACACCCCAACAGAGCATGCTGGCTGGAGTGAAGAGGACTATGTAGGCTGTATACTGCCTGGCTTTGATCCTTTCTGGGTCAAAGTCAGCACTCCTGAGCTGCATTAATTAATTTTGGTCAGTGATTCTGAGTACTGTATCCCAGGGATAAGCATGCCACCCAGGAAATTAACATTTCAACAACCACATCCATATTTATCTCAGTACAGGTCTCCTTTCTAATATATCTGGGCAGAGTTCTTCCTTTACCTATTATCCAACCAAGTAAAATTTTCTGTGTTCTCAGTTTCAAACTATAAAAAATAGCTTCTTTCAGCACAAGCATAAAAAACCAAAGTATTTTTATGACATATTTACAGATAAATACTAACGTGTTTACTGGCACATTCCAAATGATCTTCCAGGTTACAATCCCGCGTTTCTTTTTTCACACAAAAAAAGAATAACATTTCCTTTACATTTGAACACATTTGCACAACGGAGATCTACTTAGTTATTTGTAATTATCGTCCTTAGTCAGAAGGGAATATTTGTGTGCTACTTTAATTCCATCCTGCAGTGGTTTCATGTCCAGTAAACCATTAGCCCTACGCAGAATACAGGCGGCTCAATGCCATTTCCAATGACAAATAATTGCATGGTTTACGCTTTCGAGTGAAAACGATCCCAGGCTGCACTTTTTATTGGTTGGGACGGGGGAGGAATTGGCATATTTTATGCCGGTAATAAACAAAACAAAAAAAATCATAAAATTGCACTGACATGTTCAGCCAGCACAGAGTTTAACTACAGAGAGGAAAGAGCGAGAACACAGAACGTTACAGGAAATGCATTCACTTATTACCTTTCCTTTGTCAAAGAAATGGATAATCTCTTGGTAGAGTTGATCTTTTAATTGTCCTTGTGTGCTTGCCTGGTAACCATCCCGCTGAGTAAGATGTGCGGCACAAGCATCTTCAGACCACTTGGGGAGGAGGACCACGTGAAGAGGATAGGACGAGGGTCAGAAAACAAAAGACAGTAATTACAGGTTAGCAGCAGAGTTTCTCTAGGTGCCTATACACATGCCAATTATAATCAGAGGGAGTCTTTGACTTAAACCTAACTGCTTTAAAGTGCATTTCCACTTATGCAGTCAAATTGGGATAACACCTACTTTACATTTGTTGAATGTTCCTATTCCCATAGCATAACTTAAAAAGAAAAAAGTAAAAATCGCTGCTTACGTTTTACTTGTTCTTTTCTGAAACTCCAAAACTGAAGTTTTCCCTGCTATATAATGTTAAGGAGGGGGCTGGGGAATTAAATGTTTACCATAAATAACCCAGTCTGTACCGTGCTGGCACATCTTACTATCAGTTTTAAACTAGATTTGAACACTGTCCTAGCAAAAGATTACAATTTTGGGGCTGCAAAAGTGGAAAAACACTTTAAGTACTTTTGAGCCACATGACAAGCGTGCTTAAAATGAGTGTCAGAATTCCTGATCTCTATATATGTTCAGGGTCAGTGACTCGGGTAGCTCTGAATCCATTAGCATTGACAGCCAGGGAACGAAGATGCTCAAAAATTAGAGTTTGGCAATGGCAGCCCTCATTATTCCCCCATGAAAGCGGCCCTTCAAAGTTAACTTGGCATGGACTGAAAAGTACCTAGTGTAACAATACCGCTCTTCTAAAGAGCAAAACCTTGTGGTATCTTCAAGTACCAGTGCTGGTTTTCAAATTGATCCCTGTGTCTATGTGAGGCCTCTTGGATCCTATGCATAGGCTACGCAGGAGACCTCAACTTCACCATAAGTCAAGATCACGCCCCACCTACCTCCTAGTGCTAAACCCCACCACCTGCCTCCCAACTGTCGAATGGTACAGTCACTACTTCTTTCTAAAGTTCTGCCTTTAGCGGCTAAAACAGGGAATGGGGAGCAGTTCTGAAAGGGGACAGTGGTCCTAATCTTTCCCTACAACTGGAACCTCAACTCCAATATTTCTGCTACAACCAGCTCCAAGAGCAAGTATACAGTAGGTAACAAGTCAAACTTTGTAACTTCAGGATCTTGTATATTATGATGATGTTGAAACCATGATCTGTAAATCATTTCTAATTTTGACAGACCCACATCCTGGTCCACATGCAGACCACTAGGTGTAACCTTTAAATATTTGAGTTGCCGTATTTAAATAGATTCAGACTGCATATTGCTTACAGCTTGCTTTTATCTGTCACTATGTCTCATGAGACTGCAGATACACAAAGATCTGTTCAGCCAGCACTGAATAGGAGAAAGATTGCTGACAATTATACAGTCATCACATTACGTATATCAGGAAATTTAGGCTGCCTTATCGGTTTGGCACTGAGAAATGCTAAGCTGTATTCACAACATGCAGATCAATTGTTTTACAGAATTCACTTCGTTAGCAAAGCTGAGGTTACAAAACAAGGTAAAGTGCTAAAGTGTATTTATAGCCCAAACTTTTTTTTCCTTTAAAAAGAGAGTGGAAGCGTTAAATGCTCTTTCAGTTTTTTATTGCTAGGTCCCCGCTGGGGAGATTCACTCTTTCTTGTCATGGTGACTATGGTTGAGCTCAGGTTCAGTCCAAACTTGAGTTTGTGCGACTCTGGAAGGAAGATGTCAGTACTGACTCAATGAGCTGGGGCATTCCCTGAATGATCTGCACATAAAATTAGCAGAATGCTTGTGGCATCATTAGACATATATGGCCACATGGTCATATATGATCAATGATAATGACCTGATATTGCCATGTGGATATATCAGGTCAAATTCGGACTGAACCTGAGCTCATCTCTAATGGTGACCAATGTGAGCTGAAACAAAAGTGATGGAAAATCCAAAATGTTGCAGTTGTCACTGGAAGAAGAAAAAAGGGAAATTCATTCAATGGGGGCAGCTGTCCTCGTAACAACTGTTTAAAAGGTGATTTCACCTCACTTTGAAGAGAAGGACGTTAGAGGAAGTCTCCACCAATGTGTGACACACAGCAAAGAAAATCCAAACAGGAGTTTTAATACTTTCCTATTCTATATAAAACAAACAAAATTAAATTCTGGCTTAATATATACGTTAAAATACCATATAATAATGTTAAGGTTCTTATTTTTCAGAGTCAGAGTAGCAAAGAAAGCACTCCAGTGAACATCTGAATATGCAATCAAGCTCTACCTAGCCTTTCAACAAACTAAAGTTAATGCTTTGATATAATTTCCATAGCAGTACCAATGTGGGGCCCAAGGGGAGATCTGATACTGAAGTTTGGACCAGCCCACAGTTGCCCAATGCTAAATGTGCCAAAATCCCAACCTAGACTTTTTGAGTCAGCTTTATCCTAAAACTATCAAACAACAATGACGAGCTCACATCCATAGAAATCATAGAGACTGGTCATTTCTCCATACCTTTAGCAGCTTGGCATGCAGCAGTAGTGTATATGCGGCCTCTGTATAGTTGTCACATTCTTTATGCAAGTCACACAGTTTGTACAAATACCTGAAATGCAAAGAAGAGAAAGAACTACATGAATTCTGCTCTCAGTAAAAAGTGGACTATAGTCCTAAAACAAGGGTTTGTAGAAAACACCAAAAGGGATGTGAAATGACACTTGGGGCTTCATTTATAAACACTCTGCATGCCTTTAGAATGGAACTAGTAGCCCTACATGGCACTGACGAGTATAGGAATTTCCAGATCAGACAGAATCTTTATGAATGACCCCCCTAATCAATGCTTTCACTTTGTGTACTTTTAGTGGAAGGCCACATATGCTGTCTGGTACTCAATACTTTCACAAACTATGTGTCCTTACCATTATGCTGATTGAAAAAAAAAAAGAAGACATGTGTTTAACTCCATGCACCCCATAAGAGACTGAAACAAACACGCCATGTAACCAGCAGGGTAATGACTCTTTTCTTATGCAGTCATCATGGGAAGGGCAGTATATGGGTTTATATGGCCAAAAGATGCACAACAACAGATAAAGTCTGATATCTGTAAATCTGTTATCTCTCACATCACCTGAATATCAGCTTCCGATCTGACAATAACTAAGTTGTATTAGGAACATTTGTTAATCTACCCTACAAACCAAATATCCATTTAAAACACACGGAGGGGAATTAATCAAAACTTGAGCAGAGAAAATCTGGAGCAGTTGCCCATGGCAACCAAATCAGCTTCTCTCTTCAGTTTGTCCAGCTGAGATTTGAAAATGAAAGATAGAAGGCGATTGGTTGTCATGCGCAGCTGCTCCCGATTTTCTCTCCTCCAGTTTTGATAAATCCCCGTCATGGTGTTTCCAGGGGCTTAGCCATAGCTAGTTTTTGGCTTCTCCCAACAAACCTGCAGTTTATTGCATGCATCCATTGTAAATTAACAGAATTTTCAGGCTCTCACCAGCGCCTTACATAGATCACACCTTGGAGAAACAATCAAGCCATATCATTAATTTGCTTTGAGCATTTTTATGCAAACATGTCTTTAAAAACTGCCAAAGACATGTCCGTATACCTGGAAATTCCAGAGGTTACCCTTATTTTATGGAGTCCCTTAAAAGTCATCCATCTCATATGGATCAATCATGATTTCAGTAACTTGAGATGTCGGTATAATGGCAGCCCTCCCCCCTTGTCCCACTCCAACAGATAATGTTCGGTCAGTAAGCTGATTGGATCATAATATGGCTCAATTACTCTGCCTGTAAAGACTAAGTACATCTTCACTAGGTTCAATAAGACTCAACTCATTCCACGAGCCAGTCATCTTCTTACCACCTCTGCTTCTGTTCCAATGACTTATGCCAGAATATTCACATTTGGCGGCAGCCTAATACCACCCATATTTGTATACACTGTCACTGCCAATACCATCTTATGTTCATATAATGGTTTAGTAAACCTTTCTGGCAAGATTGGAATCTGCACCTTTGGCTGCAACCTAATACCAGCCATATGCATGTTCACCCTTACTCCTGATATAATTTGCCTGCTCTTAGCTATTTCTGTACAAACCTAGACTTCCTGCCTCTCTTTCAGTAAGGATCCTCATCAAACACCAGTCCTCTTTGTTTTCCTCCCCTTAGGTAATCAATTGTTATTCTAGCCATTTTTTTTATCCCTAAACCCAATTTAATTCTTTCCCTTCCATCTGTCACTATACAAGACTTTGGGCAGCTCCTATTCAGCGCCTGGACAGTTTACAGTTTGGTAAAAGAAGCATGCATAAGAAAGAGGATTATGGAATATAATGACACTCTACTGAGATAAGGCCTGAGGAACATAATTACACTAGGCTGAAATACAGAGCAAACAATCTGTATCAAAGATTTCACTATACAGGAGTTTTTCCCCATTATTATTTTTGGTGCTTGTAGCAGTTAAAAATGATAAGCACGTTATATTTTATGAGCTTCCATCCTACGAGCTGAAGGTAGCAGTTACTTTTAAAATACATTTACAAGCATTAGCTTGTGCATTTAGATGCATTTCAATTTCATTGTTGTCCTTGAAGAAGTGGCTTACAAGTGATTACTCAAGCTGAGAAAATGTTTACAAAACTTGCTCCTACTGTCTGTTTTAGAGTAGTTGCTTGCAGTAATGGCATGTGTGTTTCTACTGGATAATGTTGAGGGTATTGGATTTGTGCATCACTTCATATTTAAAGCATATGTAAACCCAATCTCTGAACTCTCATATAAGCATTAACATGTTCAGCTCATTTCAAAAGCTACTTTTAATTTTTTTCAATCTGCAACTTTCATTACAATAGGTGGTGATCCTGCCATGAAGGTCCTTCAACCACTTCCAGCGACAAGGCTGTGTACCTGTCCCCAATAATAGGTTGTGATCCTGCATGAAGGTCCTTCAACCACTCTCGATGACAAGGCTGTGTACCTGTCCCCGATTTGTTCCTGCCCTGTCACTCTGGCTTCTTAGAGACTACAAGTGGCTGTTTCAACACACATTACACAGGTATGGCCCACTGTTGTCACCATCAGGAAACCCACCCTAAAAATGCCATACAGCCATCACTGGAGTATAGGTAGATAGAAAGTGGTTGCAATAGGGCTGCAGCAAATCAGAAGCACTGAGATGCAACAAATGATGAAAAACCAATGATTGTATTTAAAAAACTGGCAGCTTTTTACGACACATAGAGCTTTAGCACACTAAAGGTCATTCAGTTAGGGTTTATACATACTTTAAATATATAAATGCAATCACTTGCCCATTATTAGTGACATACAAATATCAAGCCCCATTAGCACAAATAGTGTACTTTACATACAACAATCTTATCATCCCAACAGCTACTCCTGGTGGCGGATATCTTTGCTGCGAGAGCAAAGGGACGGTGGTCTCATCACTGTGTTGTTGCACCTTCAATGTACAAATAGCAGCCTGATGGTGCATTCTGACCAGTTTTCTTGACAAAGCTGTGCTGCTACTGCTGCAGGGGAGGATAGGGACCTGGTTGTGCTGTCTGGCCGGGGTGTCAGCATCACAAAACTAGCAGTACAGAATTGAAACTCATCTAGCATTAAAACAGCTTCAATATATATTTAGTCTATTTAGCTGTCTGTTTTGGAGTTCAGCTTAAAAAAAAATGTAAGAACATAATAATTCCAGCTTTGTGCATTCCAGCTAAATAATTCGACCTGCCACTACAAAACTGAAATTGACAAAAGATTCTAATTAACAGTTGAGTAGTACTAGGAACCAGCAATGTAGCAATAGTAGATTAAGTGTTTACAGCTTGTGGCAATCTTTGGAATAAACTAAATTAAAAACCAACTCAACAGTCAATTTTTTCTTTTTTTAGTGGACTTGGCAAGAACATCTGTGAGAATTTTATTGTTCTTATTGTCTCCACTAAGAAGATTTCCACTAACGTTTTGTCCTGGTGATGGGTGGCAACACGATAGTAGGTGATGAGACAACTCTCTACTGGTGACGTAGCCAACGATGAGCACTTAAAGAATACATTTACTTTCAGAATTAAAATGCATTTATTCTTTTTGCCCCCCTCCTCTAACCTAAACAGCCCCACCCTTGCCCTCCACAGATCAATGCTTACAGAGAACAGAAGGATACCCTGCTGTTTGTTGACTTCCAGCACTGCAAGTCTCCATCTCCTGGCAGTGTCAGTCTCCCAGCCCGGTGATGGCCCCATCAAAGTGTATGGGACTGTAATGTGCCGGTGTGGCCAGCAGAGGGAGAATTTCAGTGCTGGGTGTAAACAATAAAGAAACCATGCCCACCAGATCCTGGCAAGTACAGATCTAAGAAGGGGGAAAGTGGGTTTAGGTCAGGAGAGGGGGGAAAAAAGGGTTAAATGCACTTGTTTTAAAGTGCTTTAAATCGGGGATAGGCAAACTCTGGCCCTCCAGCTGTAGTTCAACTATAAATCCCATTAGGCACTGCAAGACTGTCAGCCACAGGCATGACTCCATGAGGCAAATGCATTGTCAGATATGTAGCTTCACCACAGCTTGAGGGCAGGCGCTTGCATACCGCTGCTTAAAAGTGATCTTGTCATACGGAAATATGGACTGTCGCTGCAGAGCATCTTTTGAAAAGTCAGTTTCCTGGCTGTATCGGTTTTCAATACTTTTGAATCACAGACCCATCAAGAGTTCCTAAATATCAAAAGGACAACCAGTGAAATAACATTCTCAAAGAAGGTCAGAAATGGAAGCCTCCATATTTTCTCATGACAGAGTCACGTTAACAGAGGTCCTTACTCTTTTACACTTTAAAACTAGAGGCTTTTTTTATTAGTACAGAAACCAGCCTGTTCAAGATTTGGGTTCTCTACTACTAATGACCAAACATAAAAGATACAGGTGAAACTCGAATAATTAGAATATTGTGCAAAGTTTATTTATTTCACTAATGCAACTTAAAAGGTGAAACTAATATATGAGATAGACTCATTACATGCAAAGCAAGATAATTCAAGCCGTGATTTGTCATAATTGTGATGATTATGGCTTACAGCTCATGAAAACCCCAAGAACCCCAAATCCACAACCTCAAAAAAGTAGATTATTACATGCAATCAATAAAACAAGGATTGTACATAGAACAATATCTGAAAAGTACAAGCATGCATATGTACTCAGTACTTGGTTTGGGCCCCTTTTGCAGCACTTACTGCAATTACTTTTGCACCATATTCTTATTATTCGAGTTTCACCTGTATACGCTGTCCATCGTGCAGAGGAAACAATCTGGTGGGTCTGAGAATGACCACATCTTCTGCCCTGCCTAAAAATGATCACAGCGGCTAATCATTGGGCAAGAAAGTTGACAACAGGCCATACCCATGGTGACTGCTGGCAGAGAAAAGTCTTAAACAAGCATCTTTGCACACAATCTGCACATACTGCAGTCCTTTAAAAGCAGATATATCACCTGCTATTAGGTTACATAATGCTTTCGGAACTTGGCAGATATATTCGTTTTTGTGCTTCAGGAAGATCAAGCTTCCGTTATTACATTTTCAATAATATAAAACATAGTAACAGTGTAATCAGCTAGCCACAAATTGGAAAGGTTAACAGTAATGCATGCATTCTTTTGTCTATAAAAATCTGAGGCCTATTGAAGCTACAATAATGGAAGAAAATGAAATTCATACATAGAGTGCTATTGTTCAGACATCAACGGCAAGGATACAAATAATACAATGAATATGAAAAGGTACAAGAAACAGAACTGTAACTTAAAATAACAATTCTGCACAATGATAGAACACTTTTTACAAGTTGACGCTTTACAGGGCAAATTATTTTGTTCAAGCACCCTACTAAATCAGATCCAGCTCTGCACATACAGAATGAATATTTGAATGTTGAGAATGAGAATGCCGTGTCTGGCTCTGTTCCTGCCGTGTCCCCGGGAAGGCCTTTCATTCTCATGTTACCTGCACCAGGTGAGGGAGAAGTGCAACAAAGTTTCCAACACTTAAAAGAATTAATCACTGACATTCCTGCGTCCACTAGTCAACAGCGATCCTCTGCCTTGTAATGAGGACCTATCCTAGGCCATGGCACTCATGAACTGGGATGTTCAGTAATGTTCTATTTTGCTTTGATGAATATTAAAGCAAACCTGTGCTTTGCCTACACAGGGCAATATCATAGGTACACTTTAAAGTACAGCCCACTTCCTGTAGCAGCACATGCTTACTTTATTTGCTCTCCTGCCGCTCTGTTCTGCTACTTGGAGTGAAGAAAACACCCAGTATGTCCAGGTATGGAGTAACATTCGACTCATTCCTCCTTTTCATTTGACCCTCTAATGCAGGGGTGGCAAACACAAGGCCCGCGGGCCGAATCCGGCCCGCCGGACCTTGTAATGTGGCCCGCACAGCAGCCAGGGCCGGTCCGCTATGCCGACTCTGTGCAGAGCAGTGTCTACTGTGTGGTAGCGAGCAGAGCCGGCACTACCACACAGTAGACACTAGAGGGCGCTGGTGGGGGAGGCCAGAGAAACACCTCCTCCCCCAGCCCTCTCTACTCTGTGCTCTTTCTGGAGCTTGCTGGTGCTGTTCCTGCAGCCTGCACTGTCCCGGTACCGGCCGAGATATTAACATATGAATGGGCCGCGGTAATTTGCATATCAATAAGCCGCGGCCCATTCATATGTAAATATCGCGGCTCATATGTAAATATCGCGGCAGGGTTAGTTTTAATTTTTTTATTGTTTGTTTCCCCTTTTATTAGCACTTTTTACATTTTTTAACTTATTTATCTTATCGTTTACTTTTTATTTTTTTATAATTTTTTATCTTATTATCGTTTATTTGTTATATGTAGCTTAGTAACTAGTTCTCTGCCCTCTGATTTATGGGTACAGCTTCCAGAGTACAGATTCAGTGATGGCTTTAAACTTTCACAAAGTATAATCACAACATATTTTATGTTATAATGGAAAGATTACAAACCTTATATACATTTCTTCTCTCTCAATCTCTTTGTAGAAATTCTGCAAAGACAAAACAACAAATGTTACTTTAGCTATCTTTCCATGGCTTTAATGTGCATCCAACATTTCTCATTTATTCAGTAAAAATAAGAACGCGTAAGTGTATGAGTCCTTGTCTCTCCAGGACTAGGCCCAGTTTTTGAGAATTGTTTAGCAGACTGGTTTCTAAATTCAGCTTTGTATTAACTGGGATTTTGTTTCTTGGATTATGGGTTGGAAGAGCCTTCATTATCTCCCTGAGTCAAGTCTATCTTCTTCAGGGTAAGACAATACAAATATTACATAAGCAAAAAGTAGAAGTATGGACCCACATACTTGACGGCACACATAAATATACTAGAAGTACAGTCCTGCACTGGGAGGGTACCAAGTGCTTACATACAATGTGGAAAGGGGTATTGGACAAGAAAAGAAACCCGTTTTAGACCATAGGGCGGGTTGCAGCTCAACAATACCTTGATCCACTTCAAATTAGGGGCTTATTTCTTTTTGCAGAACATCTTAGTGTATTGTAAGTACCACATAAGAATTCCTAAGCAGCCTCTTCTACCTGGTCAGTGAGTGTTACAAGTCCCTGGTACCTTGTCAAAGGCCCTCACAATCCTCTTGTGACATGCCAGGTGTTCTTAACAGGCTCTTTAAAATGTGCTAGCAGTGTTTTGTACCATTGAATCATGCAATAACAGTCTTCTGCAACTTCACTAAAGTCTTCACAGTCTTTTAATAAGCAGTGAAGAAAACAAGTGCTTGGCCCTTTTGTCAAAAATAGGCAAAAAACTCAAAAACGTGCTTGTGTTAAGTCACAGATGGCATCTTCATCATATGAAAATACAGGTTACATAAGAAATGTATGTACAGGAAATGTATGTGCAAGCTGCCCTCTTTATTTCCATCTTTAATTATTTTTTTTTACAACTGGAATTGTCTTATAGCTGGAAGGAAATAGTTTGCCTTCTGTGGCTCCAGTTCGGTTTTTCTGCTAACCGAACTTTACCATTAAAGTGCATCTATAGCCGAAAATAAAAAATCTTATAAGTAATATGGATTTGATATTCCATGTTACCCAGCATAGTTGTTTTAAATATAGTGCCTGGGAAGTTGCAAAAGATACCTTTGACTAATCCAGCAGGACTCACTTCCTAGACTGTGGTGACACAAAACACTCATGCCCTTTCCATATACAGAGCCGTTTTACCCTGTGCAGAGTGCATTTCTGTGAAACTTCAACTGAATGCCTGGATGTTCTATGTGTTCAGACATTGAGCATTAATGTCAGCGCACACCCCACCTGTGTCAATCATCAGTGCAAACTTTCTCTCTCCGGTCCGCTTGTCTGCTCAGTGGGCGCTGTTTCAATAGCCAGCCTGCTATTGGCTATTGCAATTTGAAATAGCCAATAGCAAGTTGACTATTGCTGCTCGTTGTTTACATTCTACTGCCGACTGCGGAATCTAGCTGCTGGCCGGCAGCAAGATGCAAATAAAGAATTTCCTTAGTAACGAAATAAATTTAGTTGCTAACAAAATATTTTAGCGTGCACCAAGCAACCGACGATCTTTTAGTGTGCATCAAGGCACCAGGAAAAAATAATCGAGGACATATTTCCTCGATTTTTTTTCACCGGTTGCTTGAATCCCGGATAATAGGGAGTTTACTGTATGTTTCATGCCATTAGGAAAGTATAACCCATCTTGTGAGTAGACACTGACCAGAACGTTGACAGTGCAGCTCATCCGGTTCTCTTTGTTCTCATCGTGCATTATTGTTCTGTAGTCCAGCAGTCTCTCCATCAGGCGGACAACCAAGTTCACAAAGGTCTCTCCAGTCTTTGCCAGATACTTATGTTTCCTACAGTGTTCCAAGAGTCAGCAAGGAGGAGGATAAAAAAAAAAAAAAACTTTACTCCAATCTGGTTCCTGAATAAAATGTTATTTTAATCCCCGCGCTTCATTAGCACATGTTAATTATAAATGAAGTGTAAAGTTCACGGCTTGCTTGTTATTGTCTCCTGTGCCTATACTTGGGTACAAAGCTTAGCGGTTAATCAACACTTACATTTTCTCAAACAACACTTTGTACTGCTCATCCCCTCTCCCGCCTTCCACTTCGTGGTCCAACTTTGTGATAATCTCATTCTCAAACTGAAAGACACAGAACATATACACAAGATTATACGTACTGACAGCAAACAAAATGTACTTTAGTCATAGATCTCATGAACTCCAGACAGATATAAAAGACAAAAATTAATGCAGCTCTGTAATCATTAATGCATACTTTAATGTATTTTTTAAGTTCAAGCAGTGAAAAATCCATGAGTTTATCCGGCCTCATGGAGTCACTGTACAGCAGAGCTCAGACCGAGGAAGAAAAAAGCAGCACAAGGAGCCAGCCAGTTGTATTGTAGTGCAAGCAGCATGCTGATAGGACATAGTAGCAGTCACAAGTTGAAGGAGGGGCAAGACCAGTAAGTGCTGCTGAACGGCAGCAAAGAAAAATCAGGCCTTCTCATCTACCAGACAGGGCTGTGCTGGGTGGTAGAGCTGTACAAATCACAAAACTGGATGGACAGAAATAAACATCCTTTGGCTCCTTTACATATATTCTATCTGTGTATTTAACCATTTACATGGAGTCCAGCTTCAAAATGGTTTAAAAGGATATTAGAAGCCAATAACTTGCCCTTTTGATATGCATGTAACATACCCATAGGTTAAACAAAACAAAAACAAAAAAAAACCCACCTGCATCCTCAACCATAAAACAGCAGCTGATTCTGAAGAAGGCAAACCCCTAAAAAAAAACCAAGATAACTCCCTCAATATTCTCTGCAATGTTATATCTTTTCTAGTATTTAGATTCATTTGTATTTTATACACCCCGTGCCATTTTTTTTAAGCAATCCATCACTTCTGCTAGCACCCATTTTTGTGGATTGCTACTCCTCATTTTTCACAGCTCTTACAGTTAAGAACCCTTTCCATATTCAGAGGTGAAACCTCTTTTCCTTTCGTCACTAAGAACATCCTCCATGACCTTTAAGTGAACAATCAATATGAAAATATACATTTTCTGTATGTGCCTTTTGTATTTATACAAGGTAACGAGAGCCCTCCTTAATAGCCTTTTTTCAAGAGTAAATAAATTCAGTTCCATTAAACTGTACTTATAGCTGAAGTCATCTCTCTGCCCTTTTCTGCAATCTTTTCAGGTCCACGGTATCCCTTTTTGTGAATGGAGTCCAAAATTGAATTACATGGTAAATAGCCTGATGGTCCCTGCTGATTGGAGAGCTCTGCAGAGAGACCACTGCTTCCAGACAGGATCGTTCTCTGCAGAGAGACTACTGCTTCCAGACAGGATCGTTCTCTGCAGAGAGACCACTGCTTCCAGACAGGATCGTTCTCTGCAGCATGCCTGGCAGGGGACAGACTTCTCTATCCAGGCTGTGGCTGATAAAAGGAATTATAAGACAGGGAACATCTTTTGTGTTGATGTACCTGGAATTAGGGATGCACCAAATGCTCCCTACGCCTAGCTCGATACTGGAACTTCCGATATCAGGAAGCTGGGTGGTGAGTCAATACACGCAGCCTGGCTTCCTGATTGGCCGGGAACCTGGCTTCATTCACACTCAGCATGGAGTCGGCTTCCCGGCCATTCAGGAAGCCAGGCGGCGTGTAATGACTCGCCGGCCGGCTTTCTGATTGGTCAGGAAGCTGGCCAATGAGGCAGCCGGGCAGCGAGTCATTACCTGCCCCCCAGCTTCCTGATTCCCCCTGAAAGCCGGCTCCATGCTTCCTCGTCACCTAGTGGACAAGGGAGCACGGAGACGGCTTCCTTAATGGGACTTATATCGATACTCGTACTCTATACCGAGAAATCAGTATCAGTGCATCCCTATCTGGAATGTATTTATCGGATTTAAAATGAAACATCTAACAGGCTTTAAAGTTAAATACTCAGGCTCCTGCATGTTAAATTATGACTGGTTCTCTTTAAGGCCCTTAAATACAAGCCAGGCTGCATTTGCTGGCATCCCAAGGAACATATAAAACAGACATTCATAGAATTTAACTTTTCTTTAATCTCATATTCCTTTTTTTTCTGTTTCATCTGCATTTCAGTTTTTGGGAAAGGAAAAAAATTAGCATAATTAAAAAGAACAGAAAACAGGATGTGGCTTTAATTAAAATTACTATCATTATCTCTTCCCGTAATTACATATTATCTATTATCGCTTACAACCTTTCAGGAGAATTGTGCAGTTGATTAATTTGGTATGTTAACTACGATTATAAATTTGACCTTTTTTCCTGAGCAGAAATGAGCCGAAACTG
This sequence comes from Nanorana parkeri, assembly GCF_000935625.1. NCBI lineage: Eukaryota > Metazoa > Chordata > Amphibia > Anura > Dicroglossidae > Nanorana > Nanorana parkeri. The sequence continues at coordinate 4,805,642 of NW_017306270.1, read as the reverse complement.
AGATATTTATATCGGTTTAGATAAGTATTGAGGGGAGACGGTGTATCGCATCAGGCGCTTTGACCTTTTGCTATTTTCAGGCTGCGACCTTACAGATAAGCCAATGTACTACACTAGATACATACAAAATTGACTGAACTTGAGTTTTTTTTCCATGGTATCCGGCACATGCTTTGTTAAAAGGAAGAATACAGTCTGTATGGCGGAGGTAGGACGGAGTTTACCGGAATTCTCCCAAAGGCCTCTTTTACTGCACTGCCCTCATGACCTCTGTTCCTGCACACTTTCCTCTACATTCTATAAAATAAACTATGATGCCACAACATATTACATCTTCACTACAGTACACTTCGCTATAATACAGGCCCATATAAGTGATCTGGCAGTCCCCTCTTTGCCTAGATGGTCGGTTTGAGAGTTTATATGGACCTAAAAAAGACCTTCTGCAGGTTGCCCAACCTGAATTTAAGAGGAACTCGAGAAATCTTAAAAATTAACCCTTGCCATGGAGCTACCTGTGCACTGCAATGGTTAACTACTTTTTTTGGTCTAAGGGGCTCAAATAAAAAAAAAAATATATACTCACCTGATTCTCAGTCCTGCCTAGCTGCTAGACCGATCCCCACATCCTCTTTTCCCCGGGCTCCAGCGGTCTAAGGCCCTGTGACGTCATCACGCCTAATGCAGGTCCATTCAAACTGTGCACTTATTCTTTAAGCGCAGGTTTACGACATTTTCCGGCAAGATCTGGTCCAGAAAATCGTGTGAACCTGCCGCAGTTCCAGTGCATTCCAGACCAGACAAAATGAGACAAGCAGTATTTTTCTGGTCTGGAACAGAAATAGCATAGGGATACATTAAGATGCATTTTGGGTTCGAAAACAATCTGGTCTGGTCTGGAGATTATCTGGATGTGGTGTGAATGGGCCCTAAAGGCCAAATGACAAGATTGTACTCTACTCCTGGAGGAAAAGAGGCTTAACCTACACATTGAGAAAGTCTTTTTTACAGTAAGAGCTGTGAAAATGAGGGTTAGAGTTCTACAGATAAGTCTTTCCAGCTGTAAGTTTGTTTAAAAAAAAAAGATTAGAAAGATTTGTTTTTCCTGTTGGAGCAAAATGCAGTGGCGGCACCAGGCTGGGTGTCACCCGGTCGACCACCATGCATGTGTTACACCTGGTGCGGCCAACATGCATGTGTTATGATGTCCGTGATGTGACATTTTGGTGACACCCCCTCGGATGGTGTCACCCGGTGCGGTACTACCCACGTGACACCACTGGCAAATCGGATAATGATTTTGAAGGGTAAACTGCTGGTTTAGAGTTTTGAGGATGCAGGTTTTAAATGTATGTGCTTTTGTCTTTTAGTTGAACTCTATGGACATGTATCTTTTTTCCCCAACTAATTATGTAACAGTAATAACTGTTGTATGGAACATTTCGAAAAGCAATTATATCCGAATGATGAAGCCCAAATTTGCAGCTTGAAACCAAGCTCACAATATTTATCAAGCTTGTATACCCTAATATGACATTCAATATAGATAGGACAAGACATTGACAATAATGCTTTCCCAAGGTTCGGATTTACTACATGCAGAACCATTAAAAACAGTCATAATGGATCCACTAATGCCAGAGTTCAAAGCCGATCCAAGATTATTGCTGCAAATCTGCCGTGCCTTACAACTTACAAGTGGCTGGGGAATGGCAGAACAACAAAACTCCCAAACCATTAAGGTCCCTGTTCCATTAAAACTTAATGAGTACAGTTCTAGTTACTTAAATGCTCTGTGCGCCAATAATTATTAAGCGTTTGCGCTTTACTCACCTGCGTGGGGATGAGCACAATATATCCACACTGAACATTTACATTGGGATACAGACCGTTAATTTCCATCACAAACTTATTAAGTCTTTCAGCTATTTCTGCTAAGTCTGGAAACGGTCTCTGGAGCTGCACATGGCTAAATAACACTTCACAGGAATTTACACCGATGAAAGCTATTTTTTTTTCAGCTTGAAAATGTTGATAGAATTTTGTATTTTTGAAGTAGGTGCAGAATTATTAGACAATTAAAGGAAAAGTGTACAGAGACGTCTGGCAGGGAAGACGCTGACAGTGCTGCCCCCATCCTTAAAAATGCTAGCTGCCTTGCTATTATGCCGATTTAAAGGCTTTAATACCATCTGAGGGACAGACCCGGCACAAGTATGTCAATCAGATGGTCTGACTTTAATCTGACTTATTTTGCATTTTGGCCCAGTGATCCATATACACCCAGGAAACACATTTTTAGAAGTAGGTTGACAATGGCAGTGCACCCTCTATTTGTCGAGGTTAAAACTCAACTTCCAATATTTTGAAAGGCAAATGTGCAATCAGTAGGACTGTGGCTAATATTAAGATGTGAAACTGCCACTTAAAGTCAACAATAGGAATCTCCAGCTTCCTGCACATGCAGGGAGGACCAGCCATGACCTTACAGGACCTTACATGGTTACACGGCTATATTAGTTAAATTAGATTTACCCTCTTCCCGAATTGTGATGTGTGTGATGAGAGGTTCCCTCACTTTGAAGAGATTTACTTTAACTTTTGTGATTGGTCAAGGTGAAGATCGTGATGTTCATCTGCACCTCCCCTTGTCCACCTTGTATTGCGTAAAAATAACACAAGACATTTTGAGTGTCTGAGGAGGAGAGTGAGCGATCCACCATAAGAACTGTACCAGAGCTGCGACTATAAGGCTTCATTCACAGTGTGCGATTAGATGTTTTTATATGCATTTAAAAAGCTTTTATAAATGCATATGTGTGTGTGTGTATATATATATACTGGTGCTAGGATTTGCTAACAGAAGCATCTGATGTCATTGTATGCTCCAGAAGAAAGGCACAGAAGAAAGGCTCCAGAAGAAAGGCACAGAGTTATATTCATTTATATGCTTTGATAAAAAATTAGAAGTCAGCTGCATCTAGGAACCGATTTGAACTTCTAAAAACGCAGCAAAACTAAAGTGAAAGGACTGGTGCTAGGATTTGCTAACAGAAGCATCTAAACACATAAGCATCTAAACACATAACACAAGCAGCGAGTGTGAATGAAGCCTAAGATTTAGCACTGGACACATTCGGTCCTAACATATGGTGTACAGGATTTAGGACCGTAAGGCTGTGACGGTGGCACGCGGCCTTCGCTAGCAGTGTGTCATGTAATTCTCTCCCCGGCACGTCAGCTTGCGAGAGCTCGCATAGCTGAGCGTGCAGAGATAAAAAATTTCCTCTTCAGCCAATCGGCTCGCGCGTATAAACAGGCGCGGCAGGATGCGACGTCCGGCCGGTTGTTATGCACGAGCCGATTGGCTGAAGGTGCTGTCAATCATCTGCCTGCACTCAGCTGCCACACTACACGCAAAGCTCCGTGCAGGACAGCTTTGATTCGCTCTGCACGGCTTTGCGTGCCGTGTCACAGGCTTTATACCGAATGCAGCAGCAGCCAGACATGGGACAATAATCTTTAGAGGCATTTTGTACACAGAAATTGCTGAAATATTGTTTTTTCCCCAGAGTCCAGGTTAAAATTCCCTATGTTACGTCAAAAATTAAAAAAAAAAGATTTGCCTTCAAAATACAACTAAAGCATAAACATTTCTCAGCTTTGGATAGCGTGAAGAAGGATTAGAACACCTTTTTGATTTTTACTGCGGTCTGTGTCCCTGTTAAATAGATTCACCCCCTCTATTTATCCGGGTGACTGTTATCACGGAAAGTGAAAGAAAATCACACATTTTGGGCTGTCATCAGAACAGGTATAGATGGGAAATCTTCCAATAGGGACACTAGTTCTGGTGACCCTGCTGACCACCAGGAATCTGCCTCACTCCTGTGGTGGCTATGGGACAGGAAGTGAAAGGAAATCTCGACACAGATGGCATAAAATGCTGACAGGGGTTATAACCCTCCCTTACTCTATCTAAAATTAAAAGAAATGTTTTGGCTGCCGTTCTACTTTAAATATTAATGTTAATGCTTTATGACTCCTGCTTATGATTTTCCCTATGCAGTACAATATAAAAAGAAGAAAAAAAAAGAAGAGCAAACACTAAGCATAACCTGCAAACTGGCAAAGTTTGTTTTCTCCCCACCAAAGAAACATTTGCAGTATTTCTGCATCTAGCATATACTTTAGCTCAGTTGTCAATTATAGAACGTTATCAAACTGTGAATTTCTCAAAACAGTGAACTGCTGATTACAATTGCAAATTTGTATTGAATTCCTTAGTTCGCGAGTGCCATTTAAATAAACAATTTTTAACCAATGATCACGGTTCGCTTGCTTGTACATTGACAGACAGCTGAGAAGGCTCTATATGAATATTGTGAACTATGGCAGTTTCTGGAGGTGGATAAAAGAAAAGACCGTTCGCAGAGCAGCGAGTAGAGAGTTTGAATTCAGTCTATATATTTTTTATATGGAAAAAAAAGGGAAGAAAAAGCCGGGGCATTAAGAAGATGGAAACCGCTGCCTGTCCTCATGCTTTGACCCGCTGAGATGCAGCACAGAAGCGTGGGAGTGAGTGGGAGATCAGTAAGATGTCATTGTATGCTCCAGAAGAAAGGCACAGAGGCCTTTAACACACTAACAGTCATGCCGCTATTGTGTTTGCTCTGTCTACATTCTCCGGTGTGCAGAGTACAACCTTAATTAATCCTCCGGGTCACAATGCAGAGATAATGCTTTGCAAGATACACTATCATTATTCTAGATTATTATCTGCGTAATGCTATGTCCCTACTGTTTTATCGTTTTAATTAATTGTGCATGAGGTCAAGGACCACTAACCTTAAAAGTTACATGATGTGAAAGACCTACTAACATTACAACTATGTACGTAATGTACCATAGTTACAAAGAATGTAAGCGGCTAAGTGTGTGGCACGAAAGTCTTCTGGTGTGGGGTCCTGAGTAATGATGAGCAGGGGCTTGGTGTAAACCCAATTTGCCCAAGCCCGCACAAAACTGTGACTGCCACCCCCCCTCCTGGCCCAATCATTTACGGCAGGGGCATTCCCTGTTCCTTAGTGTAGCTGGGGTGGGGAATGCTCCTGCTGTACCTGATTGGCCCGGGGGGTGTCAGTCACAGTTCTGCATGGGCTTGGGCAAATTTAGGCAGACTGGGCTCACACCAAGCACATTAGTAGTTCTGCGCTCAGCTTCCACCAGAGAAACTATCTGCAAGGGGTTTGTATCTGCATGAGTTTTCTTCACTTTCCCTTTGCAATCTAAAGACAGATTAATTGTCTTTTTACCCAAATTCTGACACTGTCCTTCCTTCTGGAGGTCCTGTGTGTATTGTAAAGAAGTTACCGCTCCAAGCTCACTCCTGTGATGGACTACAATCTCAATACAAATTAGTAAACTAAATATGAGATTGTAGTCCATTCCCGGAGTGAACTTGTAGAGGTGGCTACTTTACAACACACACAGGGACCATGGGGAACAAAAGTAGCCACCCTCCTGAAAGAAGAACAGTGTCCACAACACTTCAGAGATGATTTGAGGAACTACAGCCAAGCCACACACATAAGCAAATTTTTTGTTAATAGTTAAGGTAGTTGCATTCCGCATTTTTAACATTTAACTCCTGAATTTAGTGTCACTTTGAATTGTATTTATTGTGTGCTGGTCAACCCAGCTTACCATCTGAAAGCTCCTTGTGGAATGGAATTCACACTGCATCATGTCAAAGAAAATCGGGATGGTGGCTTTCCGTAGCTCTGTCTCCGGGATCAAGGTCATCTCCAAAATAGGGCCAACCATTTCAGGAATGAATTTGATTTTGTGCTGACCTTTAAAAGGAAACAAAACAGCTGATATCAGAACACTCACAAACATCAGAGGATGGAGAAAATACGTCCGTAACAATCTGCTTCTCTCCTTGGAATATACCCTTATTTAAGTAGATAACCTTCAGGAAAAAGAGCCGCATTATTATATTTTAAACAGTCTATAAGTACAATTACCAGACAACTATTCAAGGGGGAATCGAAGCAGCACTTGAAAGGCTTTCAAAAACCAGGCACGTTAACTTGCATACACTTTTAAACATTTGTCTGGATTAAATCAGACAGAGGGGGAGAGAAAGTGCTTGGGGCGGCTCTTCTTTATGCCTAGCTGGAGAAAATGTTATACACCTACTTTCAATTTAGTAGGAAGAAATTATTTAGGTGTCATTTATTTAGAAATTGTGAAAGAAAAACCATCAGGCAATAACTAAAACCCCTGAGTGAGCTACTAATGATACATTGCAACTGTGCTGAAGTATGCAAGTCTACTCTGCTTACTATATAATCATTTGTAGTCATTCAGCACTGCAGCCTCTTGTCATTCTGTGCCTTTAAAGGCCCTGCACATACAGAAAGGTACCTTTTGATTTCCCAGAAATACACTCGGCTCCTAAATCCCTTTGTGGGCCGACAGTAAGTAGCATTTTTGTGGAGTGAGTGGGGTCAGCCCTGCCCATTGTCTTTTGCTAAACTACTCAGGGACTCCTACTCTCAGATCTCCACAACATAAAGGCTAATGTTCAAGCCTTGTAGCCCACAACACGAACTAGGAAGGCACTTTTGAGATAACCGTTTCTTTTTTTTTTTTTTTTTTTTTTTTATTATCAAACAGTTATAAACAAGATTCTTTCAATAGTATATTAAACAGACCAAAAGGGAGCACACAACAGAAGTGCATTGTTAGGGTTTGCATACCCTTTAAGTAAATCTCAAGCCAAAACCTTTTTTCCCATTTTGTATAGTCTATGAAATGCTTAATAAAACTGTTAGGTTCTTTTGTTACCCTTCTCCCACTGGGGAAAATTCCCTTGAATTCCTGTCCTGTAGACACAACAGAAAGTAAGGGGAAATCGTCTCTTAGGTATTTGTCATCAGAACAGGTGTCTCCCTTGGGAGACTTGTCGTCTATTCCTGGTTTGATGACTGCTTAAAATTTGTGATTTTCCCAAATTTAGTCCCAGTGCCGCGGGTGACCTGGACAAATAGCGAATAATTTCCCTAACAGGAACACAAACATCAACCAAAAATAGACATCGGTTCTAATCCCTCACCACTTTACCAAAAAATGACTTTATATAGACAATAATGTGGTAATCAGGTTGATTATGGCTTTAGACTTCTATTACATCTTCCAGCAGGAGAGAGTACGACACCTGGCATTGTCTACATCTGGGGTCAGTCCAAATAAGCCTTCATAATGGCTGCAGCAGGTGGGTGGAGCTGGGAACTCAAGTGTTAAGATCTTGCCAAAGAAACTGCCAAGTGATTAAAGCAGCTAGTGGGCAATTAACAGGCCTATGCTTATGGGTGGAATATCCAGTAAAAAGAAACAGACCTTGGGAGGCTGTGTCCCAAAAAAACAGGCAGAGGGCAAAGGAATAGTCACCAGCACTGTCTTTGATCTTTCTGCAGCTGATCTTTACCCTATTTTAGACTTACCATGCCTTGTTCTGCTCTGAGTCCCTCTGGAGGGGGCGATCTCGGTAGAGGCAGGATTGCTTCTTCATGTCTGTGCCTCCAACAAGTGAACAGTGAGCAGCTCAGTAGTCACCAGCGACCAGACCAAAGATCAGCAAATCCCCAAATCTCGTCAGAGGCAGCAAAGCCTAAAAGTCTCATTGCAGATATACAGCTGTGAAGATGTGCACAAGAGTACCTAGGAACACTGCTATTTTTTTAGGAGGAATTCCAGATAAAAGGTACATTTTTGGGATACTGGTTAGGAACAATTAACACTTCTAATGAGTCGGGCTGCATAACAAATAAAGAATATGGCTTTTTAAATAATAAGTATTCCATGTCTGTGATGAGAAATGAGGCAGCACACTGGAGAGCCGAACTGCTGTTCTTACACAGGTCGCATTGGACTAGGCCTTCTGTGGTCCAACACTCCCCTGCAAAGGACTCTGATAAAATTACACTCATGCTAAGCAACTGGAGCACTGAGCACTGGAGCACTGAGCAGTGGGTGTGTTGGACTGCTGGAGACCTGGACTGCTGCACTCTGCATGAGCGTGGCACTCCAGCTCTCTGATCAACTGTCTGCACAGGGCAGCTCCTTACAGTTCCAATCATACACCTATGCCAATCACACACATATATACTCGCTATACAGCCTGGCTGTATAACAAGTATAAAAAACAATACTTGGGCTTTACGTCACTGATCCAGAAGAAGCATGCAGAAGTTCCGACATCCTGACTTTGCTGACCGCATACGTATTCAGGGTCAGGGCAACCATCATTTCTCAAGAAGGTCAGCAATGGCAGCTCCCCATATTTCATTCAGCACAGGTTTCCTTTAAGCATCCACACCTTCTCTTCCAAAGAAAACTTTAAATTGATGGAAATAAGAGATGACTGCAGCCGGGCTTGAAAAGTGAGCGACAGACAATGTTCTGAGCTTCAAGCTGCACAAACATAAGTTTCCGATCAAGTGACAACTTGGATATTTTACACTCGTGGAGTTAAAAATAAATAAAAAAGGCACATGAATTCCCCCTCCTGATTGAGTGACCCTGGAAATGTTTAATGGTTTGCAGTGCACACTTCAAGGAGCTGTAAGGCATACTCCTTTTTCAGGGCTGTTATTTTCAAACTTGTCTGTGACAGTTTTCATGTATTATGTCTGAAAAATGTCAGAGTCAGTGTTTCAGAAAACAAATGCTTCTGACACCCGGTTATTCATCAAACACAGCATCAATGTCATAAAGTTTTCTGGAGGTTTTATTGCTCTCGGTATAAAGATGCCACAGACAATGTAAACTTTCCGCAGCTGGCAATGCAATTGATAAAAGGTGGAATATAAAGCACACGATTAAAAGGTACAGTCCAGTCAAAATGGAAAATGTTACATTTACATTCTTTAAGGGAAAAGGTATTACATTTTTTTGTTCTGTCATTCATCCTGTGTAGATGACTTCCTGGCTGGTATGTATAGTTGAAACTTATATTTTTAGGTTTGAACAGAGTAGGAAAGGGATGGAACAGTGGTGGCCAGCTTACTTGATATAGGGGGCCCCAAGTGCAGACCCCAAACCTCATCAAAGGGCCATACATAATATACAGTGTATGTAATAATACATAAAATGGAGAGAGACAGGAAAGGCTACAGTAGATGGTCAGAGACTGCAGTCATGCTATGGGAAATGGTCAAAGACTGCTACGCAACTGGTGTGACACCAGGGACATGCTGCAGGAGACAGCCAGGGACTGGAAAATGTTACAAGGGCCTGCTAGAGCTCACTGCTATTATAGTCTCTTTACTAACCAGTGGTCCCTACAGCAGCCTTAAAAATAATAGCACACTTTTGATATTGCTCTCGGTAAGATCCATTATAAAAGGTAAGGAAGTGTGAAAGAAATAAATCAAATAATTGATCTAGTAGAAGGAAGTTTACATTTTTTTTTTTGCTTCACTGTCCCAGAGTAAGCATATAGGCAAGGAAAACTTAGATTAATGGCTGAAGGAGCTCAAGAACCACATAGGAAGTACAAAAGGTTAGGGGGGGCTTGGGAGGTGGGTAGAACCTCTGTCAATTTTTACTGCTGCCTGTGTCCCCAACTGGAGATATTGACAGCTGTCCCTGGAAGAGGTAACCCCATTGGAATAATTCTTACCGCCTTCTGTTTTGGTGACAACTTTAAAATTGTAGTTTTTTGCACCCTATAAGAAGTTCTTCCAACATGCAGTAACCGTGGATTCAAACAGAGAACTTCTGAGATAATAATAAGCAGCCAACCATTATTTTCCTTTTATACATGCTTTAGTGAACCCAAAACAATAACATTTACCAGTCATACTGATCTAATGGCTTCATAACCAAGTCGCTGACCATGAAAAAGTATGCAGAATGGGAGTTCAGACATAGTACTTGTTCCAGGGCAATGACAATGTACTGAGACTGGCAGAGATGATCAGATACTAGTATTTGAGAAGGAGAGGTGAGAAAATGCAACCACCATAGGATTTCTATGATGACAGCAAATTTGATCATGGCCAGGGCAGGATTTGCCCCTAGACCATATAAGCTGTGGCCTAGGCTGCCATTGCCTCAAAGGATGGCACCAAGCCCAGAAATATGTCCTAATGTCCTAGAGCCTGTGGGACTCTAATGCAAAATCCAGGACTCTCAACAGAGTGCCAGTGATTGTACTTTACTGCAGACTGAGCAAGAGCCCCAGACACTGCTCCATACCACTTTAAAAGCTCCAAGCACCCTGCAGTGTTCCCCAACAAACATCACCCCCATTGTTCCCACAGCCACATAAGTGTGCCCAAGCTCCCTACAGTGTGTGTGTGTATGTGTGTTACAATGTGGCTGGCCTAGGGGATAAAGTATAAACCCACCCCTGATCATGGCTTTAGCGAAGACTGATAAATATGGGCATTTTGGAGAGGGTGCTGAACATCCGTATTGTATAGGGAACATAAAATACATGGAAAAGGCACATACACAACTATAAGGCACTTTTATTATAGCCCAATCTGCTCATTTAATGTTCAAACAAGACATTTTTTGGCCAGTCATCAACACATACACAGCCTGATATATAGGTCGGAATTGATCTGTGTCTGTGCATAATCTGCCAGATATCGGCACCTTTATCAAAGCATATGAAGATTTAATGAGGAGTGCCTGAAATAGCTGTATTGATTGAATAGCTGCAGTACAGCATACATTACTTAATATTATTTACAGAGGAACAAGCTTGAAAGTTAGATCATCACAAACTTGGATGAGTACAACATTTCCTTTCCCCAATTTGGCAAGAAACTCATCAATTTGTGAGCGTATAAGACTTATGCCACTAAACTAGAGAACATTCCAGAGTCAAGGGTGCTCCACACACAAGGAACTGATGTTTAAATGATTGCAAGGACAATTATGGAGAAGGACCCTTCTTGGAATGTGCTTGACATTACAGAAGCAGGTGCTCATTATTATATTTAATGTGCGACTTTAGCATCAGATGAGGTTTTGGAGGAGATCATTTAAGGCAGGAAGCCACTGCAATGTAATGAGTTTATCTAACTTGTTATAAAGGAGAAGTCTCCTAATAGCATGTAACTCTTTCTTTCAAGGCCCACCTGCCAATTCTTGGGATCAAAGTACACAATAACGCATCTAGACCCAGTGACCCAAGTCCCTCTGCCAGTATTTAGAGTCCAGCTTTAATGCCACCTGTCCATGATTCTCTCTTACAATGCCACAGTATTTCCTGGGCACAAATATAAAAGTATCCACCACAAACACAATACCGCTTTATGGGAAAAAGCAGATGTCACTGACAATACACCTAGACCTCTTGTTTGACTATACCTCTAGTTTACAGAATACAGTGTTTAGTGATGCATGTAGCAATAGGCAAAACAGAGCAGCATGCTTCCACTATAGCAAACAGCTGCCGATAGTATGGACATTTCTGAATGCAGTACTTGGCAGAACTGATTGAAGATCTACTCTGCGGGACCACTGTGCAATGTCAAACACAAGGACTATACCGTCTGTTACCCATTCTGTGTTAAGGAACGACAATGGAAATGAACAGTACAAGAACATGTGAAAATCTGGCAAATGTAGTTATAAAAACTGTTAACTTGGTAAAAAGTTTTTTGACTATTAGCAGATAAGTATGATGGCATCCTACTGGTAGACGTTATGGAGTCAGAGGTGGCAAAAAGATATTCCATACCAGGGACTTATATTTTGTTGTAGAAAAATGTATTTGGCTTAACCAAGACAAATGAACCTGAACATTTATCTTTTAGTATCGGCTTACAGCTTTAGACCTATTCATTATTACAAATTATATTTATTTCACTATTATAAAGGTAGTACATTTTTACCAGAGTTTTCATAAAAGAACCCTTCCACACTACAGGAAGGAAGAGTTCCAAACAGTTTGAAGTCATACTTGACAACTAACGATCAACTGGAAATCATCTCAATTTGCTCAAATGAACATATTGAATTGACCCTCAACACTACCCTATGTGTAAGGATCAACAGACCATAAACAAAAAAAAAAAAAAAAACACAATTTAGCCCTACATCCTATATGAATATGAATAGAAATCAAAGAAAAATGCCTTACCTCTGACACAGCCGGCCGTGACTGGAGAAACCAGTCAGGGGCGCTCTGTTTTAATTGCAATCTCTCATCCTCTCCCTCATTGCCAGCACCAGATCTTTGGGCACAAATCAGTACTTACTATACTAGGACTTTCTAGGATGCATACATGTAGACGTATGCATTGGAGCAGGGTATTGCTGGCTGTTGATTAAACGTTTGCTGCTATATAGTTTTGAAAAAGAAAGCAATAGAGATGGATTGTATTGTGCTTAAAAACTGATATATTTTAAAGCATTGTGCTTAACACAGTGAGGAGCACATAACTGAATTATATCTATTGATATCAAACGATATATGAACGCATGAAAGGACCTATACCATCCAGGTTTAAGACTTATTGAACCTTTTGAACATAACATTTCAATCCTCACAATTAACTACTAGCATCCTGGATCCGCAAGGAGAGTTCACCTTATAGCATATATGAGTCTGCCAAGTTAAGTTGTGGATTGTGGTGGATACAATCACATATGCTTGAACCCTGGTATGTTTGATGGGCTGGATGTGGATGCTTTTCTTACTTTGTTTTCCTTGTGAGAATTCATTACGTATTATATGTGGGAAACTGCATGAGATAAATCACATATGCATCATAAATGACTCTAAATCCCAATTTACAACCAGAGATGCTGGCCATATGTGCTACATCAGGGGTGGCAAACTGCAGCCCTCCAGCTGTTGTGGAACTACAAGTCCCTTGAGGCTTTGCAAGATTCTCACAGCCACGGGCACAACTCGCAGAGGCAGATGCATCATGGGATTTGTAGTTTCACCACAGCTGGAGGGCCAGAGTTTGCCACCCCTGTGCTACATGATTTGTTCTCCTTCTAAGGATAATCATCTAAGTGGGAAGCCACATGAGCCTATTCATTCATTGATAATATATGCTAAGATACAATCAGAGATGCTGGGCACAACTGTAGCATTATACCTTTATGCTACAAGAGAGCTGGATGTTAACTGAATCCTTACTTTGCTTCTTCTGTGAGGATTTAGTTAACATTTTATGTGAGAACCTGCATGATTCAATTCAAGTATGGATTACAAATGGCTGTTTTTCCTTATTTACAATCAGAGGTGCAATGTATAATTATTGATAATACTCCTATGCTGTAGCAGTGATGCTATAACCACAGAAGCAAAATTTTGTAGAGCTTATGTCAAAATTTATATAAACCTTATATGAACATCTGATGAGATTAATTGCTGAGACCTTGGAATATACTCAAGCTCAAACGTAAAGTATATATCACTTGGCATGTTTAGAAAATTTATATTTTCACATGGATATATTTTGGCCGGTACTCTGAACGTCAGCAGCATTCTCTTTGTGAATATCACGTCCAGGTGTTCATACTATCTATTACACAACTGCACAATTACAGGATTAAGATGAGAACTCAAGGATATAACCTATCATTTGAAAACTACAGTGAAAATGTAAGAAGTGAAAGCTAACATTAGTAACCAGAGGATACAAATTTAAAAGCTTTAGCTTGGATTGTCACAATTAAGTTGAATCATTCAGTGAGGTCTCGTACCTTTCTAATCTTATAAAGACACACCAGTCCATTCATTACAGCAAATATAGGCCATCTAATTGCTCACTTTAAAAAGGTGTTTAATCCTCAGGTAGGCTGAATATGGGGATGTTTTTTTTTATGGGGGAGTTTTTAAATGTGGAATTTTGTGCAATAAACTGATATTTTATTGCAAGAGACAGTTTCCTAGACATTTTTCTCTAACTTCTTTTTATATTCATATCTCTTCAGGGAAGTCTATCCCACCTCAACCTAACCACTTAACCATCACGTTCTCAAACAATTCATCCCCACACAGCTACCTCCTCATGTATCACTTGCCCCTCCCTTTTAAATTGTAAGCCCTCATGGACAGGGCCCTCCTTACCATCTTGTCTTGAATTGTATTGTAATGTCCTCCTGATATTGTCCACTGTGCAAACTGTTGGCGCTATATAAATCCTGTATAATAATATAGGATGTAGGACTAAATTGTGTTTTTTTTAAAATTTATGTTCATGACCTGTTGAGTCTCACATACCAGGTATTGTTTAAGGGTCAATTTGAGTGATTTAGTAGTGGAGACTCCAGTCTTTCTGGATCTTGAAGTCACCACATTTTTTATTTTTTTTAAATCTTAATGAACATATCAATTTAGAACTAAAAGCAAACACAATACTTTTTTTAATAGGGAAATGAATTGTTAGCAAAGCATGATGAATACAGAAAAGAAACACTCACCTAAATTATACCACATATCTCTGATTTCAAAGCCGATCTGCCTTCTCATATCACAGTACCTGAAGGATGAGGAACCAGTAATTAATGGATTTGCATCCTTGCTTTCATCTCGTGGATAAATATTAGTGACAGAGTATTACGATGATAGCAATAATTCAGGATGACAAGACATGACAGCTTTTTAAACACCCTGCTGGAGAGAAGATACCCTTGTATATTTTTAAGGTAAACAAACCGCAGAGCATTTTTTTTTTTTAAAGAGATATGGTCAATGTGACAATGATGGCCTCAAATCCCACCACTGCCATCTGAAAGTGAAGTATGGCACTCTTAGCCTCACCCTGTGCAAAGATTTTGAGCCTGCAGGACAAAAATCTAAGCATCAGCAGACTGAGTATGATCGTTACTGGGGCGGTTAACCTTTACACACATACAAGTAGTAGCCTCCATCACGTGCTTTTCAGAAACATGCACTGGTCACACTATCTCCTATAAATTCTGACCTTTAGGAAATTACTGTGACACTAACTGCCATGCCAGACAGGAAGGTAGGAGAGTTTAAATTATGGAAGCTTTCTTCAAAGAGGCAGGACGTCTTTAAAGATTTAGCTTAAACATGTTAAAATATTGTTTTTATGAAAACAAGCAAGGCTTTATTAACAGAAAAAGAATACTACAAAATGAACAAGTGACCATAAAATAAATGGGATTAAAAGTGAAAAAAGCTTAGAAAAGTTTGCCTGGTCTTTGGTTTCAGCAGAGTTCAAACAACTGCACAGTAAATCCAATCTGATGTATTCGGGTCATTGGCTCTTGTGAATGACCCTTAGAAATTCTTCAGAAATTCGGTGTTAAAGTGAGAGCTAATGAGCTGCAGATGCAGCAATTTTATCTGGTCCCTAAATAGGACTTTTACAGAAAGTACATAACCAATAAAAGAGGCTGAGAGGGTGTTGAAGGGTTTTATTCAAGCAAACACTACCCCCCTTTCGGGCTGAATGGAAGAAATCTAACAGATTCCTCCAACAATGCTACAACAGAGTCCAAATCTCTGAACAATGAGTGCTGCTAATTGGCCACAGTCGCAGTTCGGCCAAACATTTTCCACCTGGCTCATTCGACAAAAGTCGACTAAATAATCAACATGAACAGCTTAAAATTCGCCAAAGTCAGAAATTCGAGCAGTGTATGGCCAGCTTTAGAAATTGTGTCCCTATTTAAAGCCAACTTGTGCTTTTTACATTCAGAGCAAATCAACAGCTCAATTTTAACCCCCCTCCTCAACACTGAGAGCTGAAGGAAATATCCCATAGTTCTGGATTTAAAGGAGAATGCAGCTCGCTCCATGTGACAGCACTGGACTAAATAGTGCTGTCTCACAGGGAGTCCATAGCCATTGTAAAGGTTATGACTCTGAGGACTCCAAACATTCTTTTTGTTCGCTGCAGCTGAATAAAAGGACGGGGGAGCGATAGCAAGGTAAGCATATGCATCTGAAGAGGCCTGCATTGAGGTGAACCTGTTACTTTGTCCTGCAGGACCAAAGCACATTTTAAGCACGTGGCACTCAGTTTGACCCCTTGAATGGGGAAAAAAGTGAGCAAAATGAAAAATGTTGAAATAATAATAAAAAAAGAAAAGCCTGACAAAAGGCATTATGCATCAAGCATCTCGCAATAGACACAATGAATATGTCCCATTGAACCGACGTCTTTAGACAGAAAGGTAAGCTTTGTAGTGTGCAGTGACAGAGCGCTCCAGACACAGGTACAGACAGAAGCAAAATGGATTAGCATTTCCTTCAAGCTGTAGGAGATACAAAGCTTGGTTCCCTTCATCTCTAAATACCTCAGTAAAGGAATATGCATACAGAAATGCAATGCATTTAAAGCTAAACCCACTGGTCTCTATGTCCCACAGTATTAAAACCTGACTACTATACCAGTTGTTGGGGTGGCAAAACAGACATTTTTTACACTAACACTCATACAAGACTTACTTAAGCAGGATTTTGACTCTTTTGGCACTTGAAAAATTCTCCAGCTGCAGGGATTCTTGGGTAAGGAAAGCAACAGCCAGGTGAAAATAGTTATTCCACAGCTAGAATAGAAGATAGTAGTGTTTACTTATCTCAGTCATACAACTTTACCTGTAATTATTCAACATTAACTCTACCCAAGACTAATATTTAAAGGAAAACTAGCAAGGGGGATTTGGGTAAATTGAATTTTGGTTTTTAAATCGATCATTTAAAAACCTTTTTTTTAAAATATATATAAAATACATTGTGCACCCATGACCTCGGATTCACAAAAAATTGTGGGTTTTCTAAGGAGAGAACAAAGCAGAAGATGCTTCCTTTATGTCTCTCTCTTGGACTGAAACTACCTAATGTAGAGAGCTGTAGGGATTAGTACTGTAGTGGCCAGGAATAGCAGCCACAGCAAACCAGAGAGGCACAGCCATTCGACAAACCTGGAAGGTGTAGCTCTGCCAGAGAATGAACACTGAATTCAAGAAAACTGGTGAAGAAAGGTATTACTGAGGCCCATGTCCAGCTTTAAAGTGTATTTTCACTTCTGCGGTCAACAGAGGCGGCTCTAGAGTTTGCGAGGCCTTAGGCGAAACCTAAACATGAGGCCCCACTCAGGCCTGTGGTGTCTCCCCAGGGCTCTGTAGGGTCTCACCAGGGCTATGTGGGGTCTCACTAGTCTGGTTAGCCCCCTCAGGCCCCTAGTGAGACCTCACAGAGCCCTGGTTAAACCAAGCCTCTGTTGGGTCTCACAAGGGCTCTCACCAGCACCAGGGCCCCGTAGGGTCTCACCAGGGCTATGTGGGGTCTCACTAGTCTGGTTAGCCCCCTCAGGCCCCTAGTGAGACCTCACAGAGCCCTGGTTAAACCAAGCCTCTGTTGGGTCTCACAAGGGCTCTCACCAGCACCAGGGCCCCGTAGGGTCTCCCCAGGGCTCTGTGGGGTTTAACCAGTCTGGTGAGACCCCACAGAGGCCTGGTTAAACCAGGGCTCTCTAGGTTCTCACCAGAACAAGGGCTCCGCAGGGTCTCACCAGGGCTATGTGGGGTCTCACTAGTCTGGTTAGACCCCTCAGGCCCCTAGTGAGACCTCACAGAGCCCTGGTTAAACCAAGCCTCTGTTGGGTCTCACAAGGGCTCTCACCAGCACCAGGGCCCCGTAGGGTCTCACCAGGGCTCCAAGGGGTCTCACCAGGGCTATGTGGGGTCTTGCCAGCCTGGTTAGACCCCTCAGAGCCCTGGTGAGACCCTACAGAGCCCTGGTTAAACCAGGGCTCTGTAGAATTTCACCAGGGATCTCACCAGGGTAGCAGGCCCATGTGAGGTCTCACTAGGGCTCTGTGGGGTCTAACCAGCCTTGTTAGACCCCACAGAGCCCTGGTGAGATCCCACAGAGCCCCAGGGCTCCGTAGGGTCTCACCAGGGCTATGTGGGGTCTTGCCAGCCTGGTTAGACCCCTCAGAGCCCTGTTGAGACCCTACAGATGCACGGTGTAATCGCGGCGTGAAATAGCGTGATCCGCCCAGCGCGACTGGGGTGCCATTAGAAAATCTTCAGTGATCGGCGACTTCCTAACGGTGCGTTATCGTGCACGATTGCCGCACGGTCACAGATCGCCCAGGTGTGCACTGGCCCTTAAGTGACCAACCAACCACTCCCTGTTCCCAAGTAACTTCTGTCTATTATTTTGTAAAGAACATCACAATTAAAAGTGATAGTAATCTTAGGAGTTAAATCTTAAAAATGCATTCAAGTACCGTAACTAATTACAAAAATGTATCTTATTTGTGTATCACTCGGCTCTAGATCCTCAAATCATCTCTGAATTGGAGCTGACACTGTCCTTCCTTCTGGAGGGTGGCTACTTTTGTTCCCCATGATTCTTGGGTGTGTTGTAAAGTATCTCCAAGCTCGCTCCTGTGATGGACTATAAGCTCAATACAAATCAGAAAACTAAATGCGAGATTGTAGACCATCACAGGAGCCTGCTTGGAGCATTGGCTACTTTAGAACACACACACAAGAACCATGGGGAACAAAAGTGGCCACCCTCCAGAAGGAAGCACAGTGTCAGAACCAATGCAGAGATGATTGGAGGATCTACAGCTTTAAGTGATGCACAAAAAATACATTTTTGTTAATAGTTACGGTACTG
Source organism: Nanorana parkeri (assembly GCF_000935625.1). Lineage (NCBI taxonomy): Eukaryota > Metazoa > Chordata > Amphibia > Anura > Dicroglossidae > Nanorana > Nanorana parkeri. Next base: position 4,786,987 of record NW_017306270.1, on the reverse strand, counting down.
GAATGCATTTTTAAGATTTAACGCCTGAGTTTAGTGTCACTTTAAGCCATTGCTTAGGTGGTCTTCCGCAAAATTTAGCCTTGAGCACATTAGTTGATGAGAAGTCTGCAATGTGTCTGCTTACCCATAGAGTTGCACATCCTGGTCAGCAGCTTCCATTTTTTTCTACTTTTCTTTGACATGACACTCCAGCTACTTCCTGCATATCACTTCCCTGCCCTACTCAGTTCTCTCCCTGTGCACGCTCAACTCTGCCCCATCGATACCTTCATACTTGACGACCTCTAACTGCTTGGGTTTTATCTTTAACCTATTGGATAAGATACACTCAGACATTTTCTTCTTGTGCAAAAAATAATAGCAAAGGTTAGAAAGCCTTGTCCAATGGCTAAAGTTTTTCCCCTCTAATAGGTCAGTACCAATGGTAATCAATATGTATTTCTGATCTATCTCTACCTTTTCTTAGTATTGCTTGGTGTGTTTGTATTAATAAAGGACATTAACAGTATAAGGCTGCTTTAAGCAGTTTGAATTCAGCTTCTCCAGGCAAGACTGTATTATATTTTTTTGCATCAGCACAACAGGAAAGAACTATTAGTTAAATGGCTCCCTGATGTACACTATGATATCTATTTTTTACCAAACATGCACGTGGAGTAGTCATAGATTTAAAATCTTTTGCTTTCCAGGCAACTGCTCTTTAAAAGCCATCTGTGCTCTCAGCAGTTCTGCTTTCTGCAACCTTCAGATACGTCTGACTTAAGACATCGAATGGTCGTACTATTAGGCACTTCTGTAGACTGGAGGAAAATATTTGGTACTTAGACCATTTTAAACTGTAGTATAGCATGTAACCTTTTTTAGCATTATATGGTTTTGTTTTCCATGTTTAAAAATACCACAAAAAGTCTGTGGGGGGGGATTTATCAAAACTGGAGCAGACAGAATCTTCAGCAGTTGCTCATGGCAACCAATCAGCATCTCTCTTCAGTTTGCTCAGGTAAGATTTGAAAATGAGAGAGAGATGCCGATTGGCTGCAGTGCAAATCTGCTCCAGATTTTGTCTGTTCCAGTTTTAATAGATCCCCCCATGTGTGTCTATTGCCACTGCTGTCTAAATTACTAAGATGCCTGAAAGAGGACATGTCAGGAAGTAATACAGGTGCTGATTTTATTTTTCAAAGTCTGAAATTCAGCCCTTCGATTCCGCTCAAGGCTTCTTACAGCTACTATCATGCTATGTGTGCCGGTCATTTTGGAGGACTTATTTCGCCCTTTGTTTTCTAAACGGAAATGCAAGTACAGCTGCTCTCCACCATTTAGCATTCGACTTCAAACTTTATTTAGCATGATGATATTAACACCACGCAAGACTTTACAAGTGCTCTGGCACATTTCACCCTTTTATGAAGGCTAAAAAGAGAACTATGGCTCAACCCTTTTTTGGCCATAGTAGCAGGAGAGCAATGCCCTAAAACTAGCTTGCTGTTTGTAACTTAGAAAAATCACTTATCCATGCTCCTTCCCAGCCTCCCTGTTCGAATCAACGCTCTACTGTTGTAATGAAATGGGACTACCAGGTATGGGGAGAATGTAACCACCTATACGTGACAGTGCTAAGGCCTGAGTAGACAATCGCCAAAACTGGGTTTACTGGGAGCCAGAAGGTGACAAGGTAACTGAATAGGTAAGAATACTTTGCAGGGTGGACAATGAGTGAAATGGTAGTGTCCCCTACAAGACGTTTATAAATGGCAGGATCTCTTATTATCATAATATTTATGAAATTTTATTCCCCTTACCTGCAGCTCAAAGTTTGCTTGATCCAAAAACATCTTGTTTAGCATGTCGGCATACTGATTAATTGCTCGTAAGAACACTCTGTAAGATCAATGGAAAATAGCAAAGTTATGGACATTTGGCAAGATCATCCGTTGTACATTTTAATAATAAAGAGAGGAAAGCAAGAAGTTACTGGTGCAAGGTAGCTCTGCCGCAAAATACTGACTACTAGTCCTACTACCTTGCAGCAGTAGAGCCCTGTGCTCCAGGAACAATACTTGTAAGGCTGGGCACACACCTTACAACCATCGTAAGACTTTTGTCTTGCGATGGTTGTAAGGTACTTTGAAAAATGTACGATCTGCCTATCTTGCATAGGCAGATCGTACTTGCGATGACCGCAAGCCACGCCCCCTGAGGGGCGGGCTTCCGATGACCGCAATGCCGAACGGGCAGTGTGCCCTTGCGCACACCGGCCCGTCCGGCTTTTATCTTACGAACATGCTACACACCCGCCGAACATCTTACAATGCTCAGCGGGTTTTGAAACATGTTCGTAAGTTTAAAGTCGTGCGACCTTACAGTAGTAGAGGTCGCACGGCTTCCACACACCTTACGATAATCGTACGATCGCGGGATTTCCCGCGATTATCGTACGAGTATCGTAAGGTGTGTGGGGACCTTAAGGAGGTCGAGTGAACTGCTCCTGATTATGTGGGTTGCAACCACGATACAAATGCATACTAGTAGGTCATAGGTTGCACAGCTCCTACCCAAACTGACCCTAGTGAATGCATGCAAGACACTAACAGGCAAATTAGACTGTAAGTTTCTCTGGGTGTCAGTGACTGATGTGACTTCTTCACTATGCTCAATAAAAGTTTTCCAGAATATTGGCATGCTATAAAAAGGAAGAACGTTTGACAGAAATTTAAGCACACCACACTTCCCTGGATTGGCTATAAAGCCAAATCAAAAATCTGACAGGTAGCTGTGCTAAAAGCAGCAAGAGGAGATCACCAAAAGGCGGATATTTTTGGACATTACATTTGTAGCTGTAATTATAACATCTACAAAAGACACCACACACCTAAAATAAACCAATTTTGTTTCAAAGTACACCAAACTCAATGTAAATGTAAAAATGTATAGAATTATAAAAATGTAGGTTAAAGGATAAGCCTAAGAAAAAGCAATGTAATGTATTGCAGCTGGTCAGTCTTTAGATGATTAGGACATTTTTTAGCACGTACTGAAAATACCTGTTTGGCCTGGTTCACACCTGGGCGTTTTGTAGCGCGTTCGAACGCTCTGCAAAATGCTCAAACACCGAAATCCCATTGTTTCCTATGGGTATGGTTCACACCTGGGCATATTTCAGCCCGTCTGAACGCGCTACAAAACGGCCTACGCCCAAAGAAGTACATGTACTTCTTTGGGGCGTTTTGGTCGCTCGTTACCATTGGGATACAGCCAAGTAGCTCGGAAACGCGCGTTTGTCGCACGTTTTTTTTTACCGCGAATTGTGGTAAAAACGCACGCCACGAAACGTGCGACAAACGCGCATATTCAATACGCCTAGGTGTGAATATCTTAACAGAACAGTAGCAGCCTTGGTACTTCCTGAATTGGAAGCATTAATACTATTTTATCTTCCTTTTGTAAAGTACTAGACTTCCATTCCCCCATGTAATTATGATAGACAAAAGGCAAAGGTGTTGATGATGCCCAGCCTGTGTGACAACTATAGCTCTCGCCATGTATCTAGTGAAGGAGTGAGAACAGCAACCAAAGGAGGGGATTACCAGGTAAAACATAAAGGGGGGAAAATCACAACATCCAAAGACTGATAAGATGCAATATATTCATATTTTTTGTTTTTTAATTATGCCCAAAGCTGTCAACTCAGTTTTGAATAGAAGATGGTAGGCTTGGATTTTCACAAGCAAGATTCCTTTTTCTGATATTCCAAAAACTCTGCCACCACCACCCTCTCAGTGCCCCATGACAAAATTTAAATGACAAACCCAAGATGCTTTAGGGGGTGGCATCTAGATATTCCAACATATACATCATGCCACCGCAGTCCAGTATTACCACCGCAGTATTTATTATAGCTTTACTACACCAAGGAAAATCAAGCAATTTTGTAAAAATAACTTGGTATTTGCCTTTTAGGTTTTCCAGGGAATCCCTGCCCAATGCCTTGTCAGTTTAAACTCCCTGGCAGGAGGGTTTCAAATGCAAAACTGTAATGCTGGGGCTGCTCCTTGTCATAAAACAGAAGAAGAGCAGGCTGCCCAATGCGCCCCCCAACCCCTTCCAAATTTAGTTTTGTTTAACTGTTAAAGAAGCAGCCACTGCCGCTTCCAGGGAAGGTTAAAATTGGAAGAAATTATTTAGAAAACGGTGTCATATACCAAACAGGTATTGAGAGCAGCTATTAATTTGTATCCCAAAGGTGTAGTTATTCTTCACAGGGTGATGAATCAGTCCAGCTCTGCCCACGTCTGTTAAAAGTTACACTATGTCTTTTCAGCATATATATTTCAGTGGTTCAAACGGAGAATACAAGCATGCAGTTTCTAAAAGAAGGCTCATTACATTCAGTCATGGCTGTCAATCACTCCGGCATTCTATGAGCCACTGCACTGTATTCACCAGCTTGTCTCTGGCACAAGTAATAGCAAGTGCAGAATATAATCAATACCCATAATTATTTCAGTCCACAGAACGAAATAATGAAAAAGATAACAACTATCATGAAGTCACAAGACTATTAGCTTCTTTAATTACCAAAAATCACAGATATTAGGCTGAACCACCACAACCCACTCTGCTTTCTCTGTTTTAGGTTGAAGTCAGAAGATATATATCAGGTGGGTTAAGCAGATGACACTGCATATCATATGGCATTGTGCATGACTGAAATGTGTGTATAAAAGAAAAGAAGTATAAAGAAAACAAAATAGCAAAATAGGCATTCTCAGGACTTCCCCAGCTGAACAGAAACATCCAAATAGTAGTTTTTAACACCAACTTTTTGGTTATTCACAGCCTGCTTTTCTCTTAAGAAAGGCAGGCTAGGACTCTTAGCAGCATTGGTGTAATAAAATTGTCATTTGATTACTTATATTCTCACTTGGAAGTCCTGAAAGTGTCAACTATATCCATTGCTATATTGTCCTATATGAGTGGAGCACCAAGACAGTGCTATATTGTCCTATATGAGTGGAGCACCAATACAATGCTATATTGTCCTATATGAGTGGAGCACCAAGGCAGTGCTATATTGCTATATAGTCCTATATGAGTGGAGCATCAAGGTAGTGGATCGAGTGCTGGTACTGCCATTCTCCACATTACATACATCTTATTGTAGAAAATGGTCCAAAACTAAGGGGTCTTTGGAGAATCTGGCAAAATTTGCAGGAATCTTATCACACAGCAGTCATCAATAGACCACCCTGACTTGTTTAACATTTAAAAGTACACAGGCATGCCAAACATGTCAAGTTGCTCCATTGATGACTTCTGTGTTATTTGATGCTTAATGAAGAAGTATTGGAAGAGTAGAATGTACTCTTACCAGTACTTAGAGCTGTTGGGCGCCACTACAGGTGTAACATGACAGCTTCCATAGATCTGCCAAGAGCTGAGCAATCATGAACTTCTGATCACTCAGCTCATGATCTTCTCCCTGCGGGCAGAGAATAGTGACTGTCAGTCACCGTTGCCCGCAGGGATTCCTCCCTCCCAGCTGTTACTTCAGCGCTCATTGGAGGGACAGACAGGGAGAGGGTGAGCACAGTTGACTGTGGCTGTAGAGAGGCAGAGCCAGCTGTCAATCAGGCAGCGGGTACATCCCAACAATATTATTGGGATCCTTCATGGCTGCAGCACGGCACTGCGCGGTCAGCAAATAGCGGACTTTGAGTCACAGGAGTACATTAGTAAATGTACTCCTTTGACCCAAAAGAGGAATAAAGACAAAACAAGTTTTGGCTTTAGTTCTCTTTTAAATAAAAATTGCTAGAATCCAAAAGATCCCTCAGAGGTGGATAATTTTCTACAGTACCTTTTATGTGCTACAGTCGTGCAAGACTGGGTTATTGAAAGGGTGGAGATAAGTTGGGTCCCCCATGTCATAGCAGGTCAAGTTAAGCTAAAAAATTAAGTCTCAGGATGAGCAGCCCATGTGTCTAAATCATTCAGGTGTACTCACAAGCTGATGGTTTTTCAACACCCTTCAAATCACATGAAGTCCGCAAGAATCACAGTACAACAAAAGGTAAGTTTTAATAGTCCTTAAAAGTGAAAAGGCTGTACACTCATATCCGCCCTTTGTGGGCTTGAGATAGGGCGAATGTGACTATTGGAATCAATCGTGGCGCTGTGATCTTTGATAACTTATATACAACTTAAAATATCCCCGTTAAAGGATGGCAAATTACATACTACAAACAACTGTGAACAAAACTTTAGTTGCTGTATTGTATATTGCCACAGAGAAGCAGGAAACTACATTGCTTGTATCTCTAAAGTGGACAAAATGAAATCTACAAGCGCTTTGAAATATGTGCAATTCATGTATTTTGGAATTTAAATATATAAGTGTTATAAATAATGGAAGTGAAGAAAAACTGGTGACATGTTCTGGCCCAGAGCTGGACCAATGTAATGTATTTAAGTATTTGCATTGCAGTTCTGCATATCCTAGACACTCACAAACGAGATCCACATGGTCTGTGCAGAGCAGAAATGAATTGCAGCGAAAATTGAATTTTTTACTTGCTATTCAAATGACTAAAGTATTGATCTGTATAAAAAAAAAAGCATTATTCCAGTAAAGTCTAATTAATACCATTAATCTGGAGGGCAGACTTGTATCTCTGCATAGTGGTCTGTCAGTGTCGTGTTGGTGACAACACCAGGCTTCCTTTACATTAGTGATGATAAAGTATGCAATAACATTGCTCTGATACTGTATTAACGAGATCCAACATTACCACAGGGAGCAGATTTTACTGGTGGAATTAGCTCTGCCCTCAGGTCTCTCCGTCTACGTTGTCTAGATATTGTTTCTTTTCCCAGTAGAACTGCTGGATAAGAGCATACAGCTCAGCACAACCATTAGGATGAGCAGGTACGATACTATTTTTTCCCCCCTAAGATGTTGCAAATACAATTAACAGAACTGCCATTGCTGACTCATTTTTGAAGACGCAAGGTCTGGAAATGTCATCTTGATTCTAGCTTTACTACTTTGTGAGCCAATAACCTGGACCAAGGATATGTTTAGTAGGGGGTCCTAATGTGTGCCTGCTTGTTCCAGTTTAGCGACTCGTTAGGTAGCGAAGCTAGGTTTGGGGTGACATCTATGGAGCCTACACCTTTAAAAAGACACACAAAAAAAAAAGACAACTCACCAACAGAAGCTTCCATATTTCTACTCTGACAGGTTCCTTCTAAGCAAAGTTGTAATGTTTCCTGGGTCTCAATAGCTTAGTGACGGAGCTCATTTGTTAACTTGGATTTTAATATTTATGCATACAGAGAATACCTTCTCAATTAATTTTTTAGATATACAGTAAAGGAAATTAGCTGTATGTAAATACTGTGGGGGGAATTAATCAAAACTGGAGCAGACAAAATCTGGAGCAGTTGCCCATGGCAACCAGTCAGCTTCTCTCTTCAGGTTGTTCAGTTAAGATTTGAAAACAAAAGAGAGAAGCTGATTGGTTGCCATGCACAGCTCCTCCAGATTTGGTCTGCTCCAGCTTTTATCAATTTCTAACTGTGTGTTTATGGTAAAGAAAAAAAAAAAAAGGAAGCGGTCCCAATCCGAAAGTTCCCCCCAAAA
>NW_017306270.1:4769247-4779198 GCF_000935625.1 Nanorana parkeri | reverse complement strand
CTAATCACGGAGTCAAAAATAAATACATTTCTAATCTAAATGCCCCATTTAATTACCTAAAACCCTGGTCCCGTGACACACCATGTCCCGAGTCTTCCATCTTTCATGACGGGTAATTAACTAATACATTTAGGTTTGTGAATGTTCACATTAACCCTGAAGGTGCTGCATCCATGGCACTTCCTATGGAGTTCTGATGGGAACATAAAGGCCATCCAAAAGGCATCACCTGGCCTCCAGAGTGACAGTGGAGGCAGCAGGCAAACGATGCAGAACTACAGGTTAAAAGGATTTGACAACCAGTTAAATGTGAGCAGTGATGCATAGATATTACGGAGGAGTAAGGAGGAAGGCAAGCAGAGGCAAGGTAGCGCATTACAGAAGTAGCCATAAGGTAGCCTGCATCGGTGGGAAGGGTACCAAAGGCAAAGTGAGGAGACATTCGGCAATTTGCAACAGACACACAAAGCAGTTTGTGTGTTCTGGCTTCAAACAAGACGAGAATATGTTCCCAAATATTTTGTAACCAAGGCATCAAAAATTCTGATGCAGAGTTTTGCCCCAATGTAAAGTGGAATCTGGGTAGGTAGGCTGCATCCATAACATCTCAAGCTAGAATTGTACTAGATTGTAACTTAAACAAGTCAATACATTTGTAGTTGGCATTTTTGGGAAAGGCCACTTACAAGAAAGATAAACCTTTGTCTTTCTTTTTTTCCATGTTTAACTTGCACCTGTGGTGTTGGATTTGATACAGATCAAAGTCAGTATCACAGGAAATGTTAAATAGGGGTTTAAGTTACTGAGCTATTAATAACAAGCAATCTTCCTACACTTGCTACTTAAAGCAAATCATTTTTCAAACACATAATCATAATCAGTCGGAGCTCGGATGCTCTACTGCACTGAGTACAGCCCAGGGAATCCAGTGATTAAGACAAGAGTTCTACTAAAGGTCTCTTATTCTTCTCCGACAGGTTTGTTCCCTGTTTTTTATGCAATTAGGAAAATAATGGAACTCTGCAGTACACATAGGTGCTTACTTAATACCACACAAAGAGGAATGATGGACACCAACTCAAAACAACCAGTCTACTTTTACCATTCGGAAGTTTATAGAAAAAAATACCATGGTCTCTCATTGGCTGTACATAGGTACTGTACTTTGTTGTTTGCAATATTAAATAAAAGACAGACAAAATGTTAAATTATGGACAACTTTAATGTAGAGATTATATTACTCTTGGTAAAACTGTATTCTTAAGTCAGTTAAACTAAACTCAAGAAATAAAATGTCATATATTGCAGTTTACCAGTCTTTAGATGCAATGGCTGCATTAGTTTTCTTTTTTCAGGCCAAGAACATTTTCAACAAGTACAGCAAATACCTTATAAACAGTGGAAGAGTGAGCATAGTCACCCAGTGACAGGAAGAAAGAAAATTAATACTGACGCCTCATCTAAGAAATAGTAGGCTGCAATATATACAGTTTTTGCTTTTGGGATTAGATACGGTTTAAGCATGAACATACATAGAAGAGGCACCTGGCACTTTGTAAAAGCCTCGGGTTTCTAGTTACCTGACATTTTGGAAACTGCTAACCCTATACATGCACCTTTCCAGACTAATGGCTCCCAATTTCACCTAGCTTGACATACAAACGGAAAATAATCCGAGGAGCCTTAGGTTCAACCTGTACCAAAGACTTCAGACATTCCAAACCCCTGTATCCCCCTACAGCTAATTTGCATACCCCCTAAATTATGACCCTTGACCCTCCACTTTGCACATTATGTATCCCCTTCTCCAGAAGTAATTTATTCACACACTTGCTTAAGTTAAGCAATGTAATTGAAAATGGCTATGTAGGCTCTGTGGGCCTCCCAAAAGCAGGGTCTAATAGAGTCTGGAGGCATAGCATTTGCACTGTAACTGATCCCTTTGGTTTAATAGGGATCCTATAAAATTTATATTGAAGTTGACCTCGAGGCAGATATAAAAGTGACAAATTAAAGTGTATGTAAAGCCCAAACGATATTTTTAATTTCCAGTTGGAGTAGAGAAGGATAAAAACACAGTTACCAGGTATTTTTTGTATGTCCCGGAGATTTCTCTTCCCTTTCTGTTGAGGAGATGGACCAGGAACAGAGAGGAAATGACTACAAGGTGAACTAAATTCCTATCTTAGCTAGTTGTCACCAGAACAATGGTGATTTTTTTTCTTCCCTCACTTCTTTGATGACAACTGAATATTTTTGGATTTCCACTGACTTTGTCTCAGAGACAATGGTCACCAGGACAAATACATTCTCCCTAGTAGGAACAAAGATAGTCGTAAGCCTTCCCTACACTATCCTTATAAAATACCTTTACACACACTATTGCAGCTATGTATTAATTAATACATGGTTGAAGCCTCTTGCAGCACCTGTAGAGCTCAAACTTGGAAGGAGAAGCAGCATCAGAAGCCCATCAGTTGTGGTGCAATTCAAGAAGCATGCTGGTATGAGATATGAATGCATTTCTCTTCTGCTTCTCCTTTCACAGTCTAGTCACAGGCTCAGAGTTAGAAGGAGACCTGTAAGTGTTTCTTAAGTGCAGCAAAGAAAAAAAATGTTTAACCTCATCTGCAAAACAGGGCTGTGCTGTGTGTCAAAGCTGTGTAAATCTCAAGAAAAGATGGACAATAATACAATACCTTATCAGGTAAAATTTCTCCCAGATAAGTATGTTTTCGTGATATTTAGTGGTCTCCTGGAATTTAGCTTTAATTAGTTAAGGAATTTACTACTTCAAATAAAATTTCCATTCAACAAAAAGATTCGATTTCTGCATTGCATATAACACAAAAAGTAAAACGAAACAAAACAAACCCCAAAAAAGGGAAACAATATAAACAGAAAACCGCCTGCCTTTGCCAGAGTCTTGTTACCGCTGTAATAAAGTTTGAGCCACATGCAGCTTCCAGGCTGACCGCTAATCTGATGGGAGGTGTACAAGAGGCACTGGAGCTTATTATTGTTCTGTGATTAGACAGTCCACAGAAAACCTTGCTTTTCTCAGATTACAAAATCAGACAGAATTGCAGTGCAATTTAAAAGCCTCGGTGATAATAAAATCTTCAGTCATGCAATTCTGAAAACGCCACGTGCAATGAAGGCTTGGCTAATTTCAGAAGGTTTAAGAATGCCGTGATTGATAACAAATTTTAAATGAGGTTACAAAAGGCATTACTATAATGTCACACCAATTAAGTTAGATGAAAAGATAATGAAGGCTTTTATTTCAGTCGATCAATCCTATCGAGATTGCACACAACAGTTCTTCATTGGTTTGATAACAGAATGTTTGAGAACACAATAATGGACATTCACCCCCTCAATCTACAGAATAATAATAGTACAATACATACTAGACTGTCATTGTCATTATTATTTTGTGAAACAAAGTTTATACAGATGACTCCAGAAATACGTCCAGCGCGGGCTGAACCAAAAGAAAATTTAAGGGCGATTCTGACTTACACAATTTTGTCTTCTGATGCTCTGCCGCCCCGAGGCCGGGCCTCGGTGGCCTTGTGGGAAATCCGGGCCTGCTGACATCACAAAAGTGCCAAAATGACCGGCTCGTTAAGTAGATTAATCTTTAGGGAGATGGATGAGCTTCACGCTAATAATGTTATTATTGCTGAAGGTCCCCCACTACTGTCCTTGTACAGGCGATGTATACTAATCTACTGATGGTGTGTGAGAGACGATATATTGATCAATTAGGTATTTTGGCTGCTCAATGCCAGGGAACTAGCCATGCCATTCTGCTTGAACCCCCAAACCACCATCAAGAAAAAAATGCCATGGACTAGTAACAGGTTAAGTGGACAAAACCCTTTGAACATGAAGCATTTCAATTTAATTCATTTAATAATGATTTCCTCATTGTTGGCATAAATAGCATACACTGTAAACTCAGTTATCTGGTATTCAACTAACCAGAACTCTCATCTAACCACAAAAAAAAACTCCCCTGTGTACTCACTGTTTTGCTGATCTCTGGCATGTATTATCCTGGAATTGATCATGTGTCAATTTGTCTGCTAATGATTACTGCATTTCAATATTAATATGAAGTCAATACAGAGTTTATGTTATGAAATGGTATAGTATGGGGTATGGCATTAGTTAGACCTATTTTTAATAGTAACTCTCAAGCAACCAGACACTACATTTATCCAAAATCCTCCAATACCCGTGAATGCCGGATAACGGGGAGTTTACTGTATATCTAAAAAAAGTAGCACTATCAGTATATAACACTTAATATCTAAAAAAGAGTAACATGATATTTTAGGGATTTTAAGTATTTTTAAGAGGAATAAAACAAATATGAGTTGATAAAAATGTCTCTGGTCCAGCAAGCTATAGTTTTAAGAGAAGTCAGCAAAATCCATAAACAAAACATTTTATTGCTTTGTATTAAGAAACCAATTTTTAAGGTGGCCTTCCATCCAAGGGTGACAATCCTGGGCCTCCATAGACTCATAGTAATGTAAAGTTGTCATCCTTGGAGCTCAAGTTCCAGCAGAGGCTGATACTGACAGAATCACCAAGTCCAGAGAAGAGACCCACAAAAGGCAAGCAGGGAATGACTAAAAGCTTACAATTTTAACATTTAAAAAATGTTTTTTAAATGCACTATTACGCTTTAAAAAAACATTTGAAAAACCACTTTACAGTAGTTCTTGCAGGAGCATGGCTGTCCAAGAGCTGTTTAATCTTTGGTTCAATAGGCCACTACACATAGAAGCACCAATGGAGGGAAGATGTGTGAATGCACAGAGAAAGGTCTACATGTGGCATAATTTTAAGGATCCTTGGCCTCATAAATGAAGTTTTGGGAACTAATGAAAGTGATGCAGGCACCGGATGGCTCTTGCTCTTAAAGAGACATTGTGACCTTTGTAAAGCCCTTCTCTTCCCCAAACCAGTCATACACATCTTGCCAGAGCTCCCTCACTACACCTGGCTCTGTTGCAGCTGGTAACAATAGTCTGATTCTGGGTATGGGAGAGTATGTGACCTTCTCCCGCAACAGTGCTCAGCTCTAGCAGCTAATTGCTAGGCCTGAACTCTGTCACATGACTAGGGGAGTGATGTCATCGCCAGCTGTGACTGAGGGAGGCACAGTGTGGGAGCACTGGCAAGGTAAGTATCACGGTTCAGGGGAAAGGAGGACCTTTCCCCAAAACAAAGATGTCAATCCTGAGATGAAGGGGCTTCAGGGGCACCAAACTGTGTCTCCATTCTTCCCCCCTCCCCACTAACTGCTATGACATGCTGAGAAGCGTTCACACACAAGTCACATTGAATTATGTTACCCAACCAATTCACATATAAATAGCATGTAGCAGAAAGGCAAAACGCTATACAAAATACCCTACAGCAAACCAACTGAATGTTTCTACCGATTCTATTTCATCTCTGCTGATGAAATGTGAAATTTGATTGGATGCTCTTGAGTCCTCCAGTGGCATTGCGGGTCACAATGGTAGCAATAGCTTAGGAACTCCTAGGAGGAAACAGTCTTCATATCCATTTCCCCAACTCTCTATGTAGTCTATTTCGTGTTCTACAGCACACAATATATTGTAAACAGATGTGCTTCACACAATTTGCAGCATTTACACATTTCTACTCATCTTATATTTACATATTCTGCCCTTTTCACAGGCAGGAGATGTGCTGAAAATAGACATCAATGCTACCATAACCTACAGACATTTAGGAGTTCTATGTCATAAGCACATTCATCAACCCACTAAATTAAACATCTTGCAATTTTTCTAGTCGATCTACTGGCTTGAAGTGGCTGTGTACTGCTTCAATCACAGACATTCGCATATGCAGCTGGCTTATAAACACCACCTACACTACCAGAGTTATCCGTAAGAAAAGCCAGATCAGAATAAAATAAAACAAGGAACAACATACAGCGAACAAAGCAGTACAATGTCTGAAAGCACAATTTCTTAATAACAACTACAAATATTCCTCCATATTTTTGAAAAGTTTTTTCCACCAAGCCCATCTTAACAAACCCTTGCCCAACATTTAGATTAATCCAAAATAAACTCTTGGTTATCACCTTTCAAAAAGATTCTCCTGGCAGAACTTGCATGTAAGAGAGATGCGTAACTTTTTCTTTAGCAAACACGCATCGAAAACCATAAAAAACAAATGTTATCGGTTGGACTGGCGCTAAGCCAGTCCGACTGCTCTTGGAACAACTTTATGTGCTGTACAGGCCTAGACTTTGTACGGTCAAAGCTGGCAAATACACCCGACATGTGTCAGGTGGTCATAAGCTTCAAGGCTCCATTTTATGAAATGGTAAATGGACGTTGTGTATAGGCAACAGAAATTGGATTCTCACTCTGTCCTGGGATATAAAAGGAAGGATCTGGTTGGTACTTTGAACAAAAAGAATTGTTCTTTCTTCAAACATAGAAAAACATATACATGGGCACACACATTTCCAGGGTTAAAAGGATAGTAGAAATTGACAAAAAACGGTGCCACAAAGTCAATTGCTGCCACTACTATTCAATTGGGTGCCAAGCAAATGCTTTCTTAAAAGGAGAACTATGGGGTCCGTGTTTTTCCCCATAGTTCTCCTTAGGGTAACGGGAGGACACAAACTAGCATCCTCCCGTTACCCTAAGCTCAGTATACCGCGAGCTACAGCTCGCGGTATACCGAGACGCTGCAGCCGGAGCGGATCCTGACGTAGATGACGGGATCCACCCAGCTGCGTGAGTGACAGCTGGCTCTGCTTATCTAGAGGCAGAGCCAGCTGTACCCGTCCCCTCCCCTGTCCGTTCCGCCAGTCAGCGCTGGCAGATCGGAGCGGGGAGAGGGGAATCCAGCCCCTCCCCCTGTCACAGCAGAAAGCCGTGACAGGATCGAGAGGTGAGTGAACCTGGTATGTGTTCGCTCACCTTCCGATCTACTGAGCCGACCTGTGACAGTCTCATTGTCACAGGTCGGCTAGAACTATGAGATGAGTGGAAATCACTCATCTCATAGTTCTCCTTTAAGCACTCATGAGCTCTGATCCATATGCCTCGATACATCCCATCATCCTTTGCAATTGCAGAATGCTTATAAGAGCAAGTGCAGAGGTCGACCCCAGACGTAGAAGCCAACATGGCAATCCCAACAGGCAGTAGGTCCACTTAACTTTTTTGCACAGAAGAACTATAAAACCATGTAATGCTATTAACTAAATCAATAGTCCCAGCAGGACACATCAATGCCTCATCTACCAGAAATCAAAGCACAAATTATTGAACTGCTGCACTGTTGAGTGCAGGCATGAGTGCCAGCCAATATTAAGAGTGTAAATATAGGGCACTTCACAAAATGCATGTTCTACGGCCGCCGGTGAAATCCATCAACCAAAGTCTGCATTTTATTTATTATTTCATATGCACTTTGGAAAATAGTCTACTTACACCAGAATAATCACTCAACATCCAGGCATTTCATTTTACGTAAGAATGAAAACTAATTGGTCCCGTCAGAAAAGCGGTTTATAAAAGAACCCATTTCATGCCTCCAGAATAGAGGTTTTAATTGATCTCGAGTATGAAGGTCTACACCTGAAATATGCTTTGTTTATTAGCTGCCGCCTCTAAAGAACAAACAATTTTAATTAAAGCCCGAAGGATTTCATTAGTAAATTCATCTTTTTGGAGGATGCACACATTTTAGATTAAGACTTCATAATACTCGGCTAATTTGATTGACTTAAAACAAGTTTGGATTTGATTAACCTAGATTCAGAATGTAACTACAAATGCAAGACGACGAACCTGGAAAATAATACTTAGGGAACATAAGGTATACCTGTGTTTTATTCCTTTTATAATTAGTTATCATTTCTTGAGGCTAAACCAAGGCTTTGACAGGAAAGCATAGTAATGTAGTGCTAGACCTGATTGGTCATGGGTAGGTCTCTGCCAGCTCCACTCATGTGAATAGTGTGGAGGTAGGCTAGGAGCGATGTGCATGAATAGAAAGTCTAAGAAACTCCACCTGGTATATGACATAAAACATCATCAATGCAGTTTGAAAGAATGCTGTTCCCCTTTTTTTAGGGCTCTGGTAGCACTACATCTATTGGTCATTTTGACTGTAATCTGGGTTCTAATCTCTGTGTTCCGTAGTGTCGCTCAGAAATACCAATACCTTGTTAGGATATACTGTATACTGCAGTCCGCAAAAAAAACACTTAGTCATAAACACCACTCGAATTAACCCTTTACCTCACAAATGAGGCTAGTTAGCTATACTCAACAATCCATAACTATATATAAACGTACAAAAGAGAATCTGTTCTGACCCTAAAGAGGGTACAGATCACAGTAGTTATAAATAGGATCGGAGTAGCCAAACAAGTATCCACACTCAAACAAATTTATTGATGAATACATATAAAGGTATTCATCAATAAATTTGTTTGAGTGTGGATACTTGTTTGGCTACTCCGATCCTTTTTATAACTACTGCAGTCTGTACCCTCTTTAGGGTCAAAACAGATTCTCTTTTGTACATATACTGCAGTCCCCATGACCAATGCCCTCAAAAACGGGGAACTGCAATCCCTTGAATAAAACTAAAAGAAAACAAAATACTAGAGCAGTTAACGGGACGAAAACTAAACCAAAATTTTATGAACAAAACTAAAATTAGTTGCCAGACTAGTGCATTTGGCTTCTGGTTCCCTGAGCACTTCCTGTAGTAGGGAGATGTGAACAACTGAATAGCTACCGACATTAATTTTCGTCGACTGAAATAGACTTGAATTTAATCTGATGACTAAAATGCGATTAAAAATAAAAATTAATTTTTGTCAAAAGACCAAGACGAAAATGAAATTTGGTGTCAAAACTAACACTGGTATTGCATTGTAGGATGTAAGTGGGGGTGTGACTATGCCATGCTTTTCAGAATAAATGATCCTGCATTGACAAATCAAAATGATCCAATGATACTGTTTGTATAAACATTCATTGGTAAAAGCATTGTTTTATAGGTTCAGGTTTCAACAAGGTTAAACAATCATGATTTTAAAAAATGGAGGCATGAATTAAAGCCACAAGCTCCTGGTGCTAACCAGGTCCTCCAATATCTCATACAACTTCAGACTGCCCCGATGAGAATTAGGTTAACAAAAAAAATCCTTGAAATCGTCACCATATTCCATATTACAGAGGTTTAAAATGGACATAACAGAAAAGAAAGGATACAAAGAAATGCATTGTTATTCTGTAAACTAAACCTATCAAAATCGAATGAAACCAAGTGCCAAAGTGACTATCCTTTTACAGTAAGGAGATGCATTAGTACTACTAAGGGGTTGCGCTTGTGCAGCTGGCAAAATCCCACAGCAATATTCTGAGATTTTAACATTCTGTCTATTACAAGAGTATACTTTGGAAAATGTACAGCCTGATTTCACTTAATCCTTTAAAAAAAAGTGATAAAAGTGGTTAATGGTTAAAAGCTAAATAAATTCAAAATCATCTAAGATTTTTAAAACTCACAAGGAAATGTGTAAGAGGATTGGGGACCCAAACCTTGTGGGCTCAGGAGATGTACCTTCTGCACCTCTATAGATAAAGATTATTAAAAAAATGTAAAGGTTTCAGTATTTATTGCTATGTAAACTTGCTATTAAAAATCACAGAATTATAGTGACAGCTATCACCGGTAAGCATTTCAGGTAACACCGAGCAATAAGCTGCACAGCAAAATTTTAAATGGTATTTGTAGCTTATTTACATACGGCTCTGTACATACAATTGCAAATAAATAAAGGCTTGGCAAATTCATTGTGATTCAGCTATTACTTAGCCACCATTGCATGGAATTTGAAGGCCACCCTACTGA
>NW_017306270.1:4759969-4769218 GCF_000935625.1 Nanorana parkeri | reverse complement strand
TTTCCGTGTGACAACCAGTTGTCGAAGGAGTCGATCTGAAAATTCTCTGCCAAACAGTGAATGCAGCCAATAAGCTGCAATCACTACTTGGGTTTTCTGACATACAACAGCCCGGCAGGGTGATTCCTATCCACATGGTTTAGCGTGAATGGATGTATTGGGAGTTATTTCCCATTCAGCTCATGGGTGTATGGTCAATTTTACTTCCTAGTTAACTGCTGGGTATGTTTCTCTTCACCCTGTCCAAGACTCTAGGGTTCTGGATGTCCCAAGGATTCTTACTTGTATCCGATATTGCAGTTATGAAACAGAATGTGATCTAGAATGGCCATATATCTTATCAGCCACAGCAGGCGTCTGCAAACACAGCTGATATGATTTGGCCATGCTACCTTTGTTCATTTGCTGTAAACAGCTGTAAAGTCTTTTTTTGAAAATTCAATAAATATATTTGAAAAGAAAATATATAATGCTAGCGGCAATATAGGCAGTAGGGCTGTGTGTCAGAAATTGCATTAGATGAGTATAGAAGGAGATGCACAGGGAACATAGAATGCCAGGGGCCTAGAATCCCTCTCTGGACTCGTATGCAAAATGACCTCAACATGGGCATAGCAATCCTGGTTAGTCTCTCAGCAAAAAAAAACAAAAACGACTTCCCTCATTTAATTTAAAAACTAAAATTCCACCAGCAAGACCTGATAACAATGGTTGCCGGCAGCTGGGTACTAAGGGCCATATATCTCACTGGTGGACCCACAGAGAGACCAGTCCGGCTGACATGTGAAAAATGTAAGGGTGGACGAACCCTTCAGTTGATCCACTTTTTTCTTTTCCTCAGTGACACTTTGGTATAAATCTGCATGACAAACGTGTGTTTGTGTACACTTCTACAGAGCCTCTTACTGTGAATAAGAACGAAATGTTTGCATTTTGTCATCATCAATCAGGAAAGCTAAAGTAGCGAGTAGACGCTGTTCCCAAAGGATGGAAGTAGGTTAACATGCAGGAGACGCAATTGATGATTTGAGAGAAGCTAAAAGGGAAAATTGATTTTCTTTTTTCCTCCATTCTTGGAAAACATCTTAAGATTTTGTTACAATTGTACATTGTGCGTTAGAAGAAAAATGTGTATTCAGTGCTCCCTGTGAGAAAACAACACTGAAAAATGAAAGCAGAAAAGATTAAAGAAGTAAATTAATTGTATGTGAGCATTCAGTAGTCCCCTTAAAAATAACCTTGCATTTATTAGCTAATATATTCTCTCCAATAGCGCATTCTATTTCTGGAGAGACCTGTACATCGGGTAAAAGAGGCAAGAAAGCTGAAATAGTATTCTGTATTATTCATCATTAATTGTAAGAAGCAAGTAGAGCTGTCAAACAATATCTATAGAACCAACTATAATGCATGCAGTTCTATGGACCCCCTGTCACCACTGGTGAGAATGGACTGCACCCAGGTGCTGAGTTTAAAAGGAAACTATAATGGGTTTGGGTCTTTATTTAATTTTTTGTTAAAGCTGAACTTCAGGCAGGTCTAAAAGACACAAATGAAATAGAACTGAAGCCAAAACTTTCTTTTTTTTTAAAAGTTATATAATTTTGTATAGAGTAAGGGAGGGAAGGAGGATTATGACTGCTGTAAGCTTTCTTTATGCCATTTGTGTCCCTTCACCTCTTGTCTAATAACCACAGCAGGAAGCGAGAGAAAATCTCTCCAAAGAGAGGGAAAACCCTGGTGGTCAGTATCGTAACCAGAACTAATGTCCCCATTTTGATTTTCTATCTATTCCTGCTCTAATGACAACCAAAAATATGGAATTTTCTTTCAGTTGCATAAAGGTCACCAGGAACAGAAAGAGGGTGAATCTACATAACGGGGACACAAACAGCAATAGCAACCTGACAGATCCCTACTCCACTCTATCCATAAAAAAATTATTCAGTTGTACTTTATTGCAAGTCTGCATTCAGCAATCTACCAAGTTATCATGCAAATGCATAACCTAAACTGGGCAGGCTCCATGCAGGCAGCAGTAAGGTCATAAGCAAACTATAAATCAGAATTCATGGATCAAGTGAAGAAAATGTCAATGACCAGTAGAAAACTTTGGTCGGGGAATGGATATGGTGCACCGAGCATAAACTTTTCTAGCCCCCTAGTAACATCACAGATAAGCAGGAACATGCCTATGCTGCAGTCTCCTATTTAGGCCAGCAGATGGTTCATGCATGCACCTCAGAGAAGCATGTCAGGCCCACAGTAAAAGACCCCTATATGAAAGACAGCCACAAGACCAAATAACTAGCAGCTTCCTGCAGGAAGTCAGTGGGAGCGACCATATAAACATGTATGAAATATTAACATATTGATTTGTTAAAGTTTTTTTCTTTGTTAAAAAACTTTAGTCAGTTGGAAATTTCAGCAAGAGATCTGGCTGCTAGACGTCTTGAAGGACCTAAGGGGCTATAACTGAAATTCCATTCATGGAAGAATGGCTGTTTAAATCTAACCAAAATATTTTGTTATTATTACAGCCCCCGCCCTATAAGCCCCACTGTTAACGTTGACACATCTGCAGCTTGCTCTCAGGCTCCATAATCAGCTCCGCTTGAAGGAAGTAGCTTTGTTGTAGGTCTCATAAATCACTGGTGTCGTCAAGGCTTGAGAAATATGCTTTTCTTCAAAAAACTATTGTTGGTAATGATGTATGACAACAAACATTGCATCAATATTCATTATCATGACTTTGCAAGGCTGGAAACAAGCAACATATGACTATAGCAATTTGTTTTCTACACCGGTTATTTGGAATTTGCAAACTTAGTATGTGTGGGGCATAGCTGCTGTGTTACATTTCACAAAGCTAAAAGAGCAGGGAGACTAAGCGGCAATTCTGTTTATATAAAGAGCGGAAACATTCAAAGACAACAGCACAAGTTTTAGACCATTATCAAACTGATGCGATTTGGAATGCCATTCATTTGAAATGATCCGGGGGGGATGTTTAGCAACATAAATAATACTTCCTACTACTTGAAATGAAGACTACCATTGTTGACTATTTCTTCTGAAAATGTTACAAATGTTAGTGTGTGGATTCTCTTCAATACTTTTAATATTTACTAACCTAGAAAAGGTATAAAAATAAGGAACTCTGACTTTTTCCTGGAATTTCTTTTCCCGGGTCCCTGCTCCAGATTTGTGAACCAAAACTCAACCAGGTATTTAGCACTTGCAAAAGGAGGCCACCAATGGCAGCTCACATGTCTGTCTTGACAAGTGTACTTCCGAAGTCACTCCATGGACAACAAACACCCAAAAGTGCGCATAGAAATACTGCAGCTAACATTGCCAACTTGTTTTTCAAGAAGTCAGATTTGGGCCTCCAGACCTCATAGGCCCAGTAGCGGTTGTCCTCCCAGAACCCTTTGCAGGAACAGCCTATTATAGATGATTGGAATTTTTCTTTTAAAGTGACAGTAAACTTAGAAGTTAAAACCTAAAAATGCATTCAAGTACCTTAATTATTAACAAAAATGTAGCTTATAAGTGCATCACTCGGCTGTAGATCTTCAAATCATTTCTGAATTGGTGCTGACACTGTCCTTCCTTCTGGAGGGTGGCTACTTGTGTTCCCGTACTCCCTGTGTGTGTTGTAAAGTAGTCACTGCTCCAAGCTTGCTTTCATGATGAACTATCATGTCAGAATTCAATAACCCGGGAGGGGGATTCCCCCACTCATGCTGTTTAGTATATATGAGGGAATCAAGCATTTTTTTTCTTGTTGAATCTGTTCTGAAATGTGGTGCCTTATGTATGCAAGTGTAAGCTGAAGTACTGGCGTAGACACGTATAACCACTTAATTCGTATTCTGTTAATACGTTCCTATAAGCACAAAAATGCAGCAGCTGGGGCTCCGGGCACTACACATACAGGCTTATTTTACTCTTCACGTCCATACACCTGTATTTGCATCCATGTGCATGAGCCCTTACTAAGCAATGCATTATTATTAATAGGCAGCAATGAGTTACCTCACTTTGCATGCCACTCAATGTCTTACTGACCAGGACTGTGTAACCTGCACTTTACAGGCAGTTTCAAAACCGCAACTAAACCATATACAAGGTAACATATTGGTCATCTGTCACAGGATACAATTGCTACACTTGCAGAGTTCTAACCTATGTCCTAAAGAACGGTTCAATTAAGGTCTTGGCAGGGTACTTGGATTTTAATTGGGAAGTAATATACATAAAACATGAAGTGAACGGGGGTCTATATGCTTGTTTGCATAGTTTGCATTAAAAAAAATAGAAAACATTTTTAAAAACCTGTGCGGTTTCTAAAATTAAGATAATAAAATATGATACCTGGTTTGCAAAATTGCTTACTAATGCACTATCCTTAAAATACATTCTGTATCTTTTAAGCTGATATAGTACCACTCCAAAAAACACTTGGGCATAAAGAGGTAGAACTATTAAAATGTAGTATTAATTGATTCTGAAAAGGTACCATAAATTTTGCTGCCAGTGCGTATACATATAAAATAATATAACAGAGATAAAATAAACTTCTCGTCTATGAACCTTAAAGTGCAACTAAAGCCAAAACATCTTCCAGTGGGGACACTGGTGACCCTGCTCATCACCAAGAATTCCTTTCACTTCCTGTTGTAGCTATCAAACGTGAAGTGAAGGGAAATCTCGTCAATAGCACACAGAGGGCACAAAAATGACATGGGTTATAACCCTCCCTTACTCTATCCAAATAAAAAAAAGAGTTTTTGTCTTCAGTGTTACGTTAACCAGCCTGCACACCAGCCTGTTTTTTTGTGCGTATTTTCCAAAGTGTGACAACGCACAACATGAAGAATCCTATGATATTCAATGGTGCCCACTCACAGCTGAGCATTGTATCACTTGCAGCTGAAAAAAAGCACATGAGCTTTTTTGGGGGGCAGAATCACACCTTTTTGGTTCTATAGACCTCAATGCTCGCCTCTAGGACTTCTCCAGAGTCTCTCCCATTCTTTGGAACTCCTTACCCCAACCTGTCTATCTCCTACTCTGACTGCCTTTTGGGGATCGCTAAAGACTCATCTCTTCAGCGAACCCTATCACACTTCAAACTAACCACTGAACTCTTTATCAAACAATCCATCCCCACACAGCTACCTCCTCATGTATCACTTGCCCCTCCATTTTTGATTGTAAGCCCTCACAGGCAGGGCCCTCCTTAACATCTTGTCTTGAATTGTATTGTAATGTCTCCCTTATATTGTAAAACGCTGCACAAACTGTTGGAGCTATATAAATCCTGTATAATAATAATAATTGAAATAAGCATGCATGAAAAACACATGAAAAAGGTGCAATTTTGCACAATTTCGTATCTAACAACTATCTCCTCCTAGTAACTAGATTTTCATTGGCTAAAACAACAAATTGTCAAGCCTGGAAACGCTCATCCTCAAGTGTAAATGTGGGCTCCTACTGGTCAACCTGCTCCAATTTCAACTGCTGTGCAAAGGATTATTAGAATGCAATACAAAGGAAGAGCACAGTGTATTACACATAGTTCAATATGGACCAAGTTGATGTTTCTATATTGATTCATCTGGTTAATTTTTAAATTCCACCTTATAACACCCACATATAATGAAAACATGCAGGGACTGTTACACAGTGGCATAAAAAATAGGATAATGGCAAACAGGCTGACACAATGTCACATATAAACTGACTCTTATGTGTGACAGATCCGTTCAGTTTAGAGTTAATATAAACAAAATACCCCGACTCCCACCAACATAAATGCAATGACAGCAAGGCGTTCAGTGCTCTCATTAAATCTTGGGACTCTGCTTAAAGGGGTTTTAAACCCTCTGTTTTTTTGCCTATATCTACTACTAGCAAGCAGTAAATATATGCAAAAAGTTAAAAAAAAACAAAAACGCTTTAACAGCCTTTTAAATTTACCCCATTTTCGCCGCGCGCTCCCGCCCTAGAACCCGAAACTGCCCAGGCAGCCGCAAAGCATCTGCGCGTCTGCGCGTAGACACATCGTGTCTACGCGCAGTTCAGGTTTACGGCCGGGAGACGAGCGAAGGTAGGTCTGTGGACGCATTCATATCGGAAGTGCCTGCAGGGACAGAGGAGTCAGCGCCGGATCGGAGAGCCGCCGCACCGCTGGAGGGACAGATTAAAACATCAGGAAAGAAGAGGAAGATCGGATTAAGAGACATCATTTAAGGGATGGAAATTTATTTTTAACTTTGTCACTTTAATGATAAGTAGAGATGTATTGGAAGACATCAGCTGCGAAGCCGTTCCAGTAAAAAGCTGCAGTGCATCTGTATTTTATAAAGGTAACCACACTGAGGATATACATCTTTCAAGCTTGGAATTAAATATTCAGTATCAAGTAAAAGTTGGCGTTATAGCAGGTGATAAAACATTCTGGCTCCAGGGAAGTCCATTTAGAGTATATATACTGAATGCCTGACTTTTGTCTTTTCGAATGCCAATATACCAGAGAGCATCACTTACAATAATCTGTGGGCATGAAACATCGTCCTTCACTAAAAGCTGATGCCCAGATAAAAGAAAGAATGATTCCCTTTGCAGTGGGGCTACCACCCACCTGCAAGGTTTTACTGCTTGTTTTTGTTTATGGGAGGTGTAAAAAGGACTCTTACTTACCTGATTCCAGCTCCCAATGGCTCCAAGACCAGAACTGGAACCTCTTCCTCCCTCTGCTCCGGCGGCCGGAAGTTCCGCTGATGTCATCACCTCTAATGCAAGGTCCACAGCTCAACAGTAGACGTGAGGATGCGGAAAGACATTCTGCAGCCAGTGCAGGGGGGAGAGAGGTGAGGGCCAACTGTTGGGGGAGTGGGGCTCAGCGAAGTAAAACAATTTTAGAGAAGCCCCCTTGACAAAACAGAGCATTTAACCCTTGCAGTGTGGGGGTAGCTTTGGGATGGCTTTGTCAAATTTTCTCATAAGATTTTTCATATAAAAGTTTAGAAGGTCTTCTCATGCATGTCAATAGAAGACATGTGGGTGTGCAGCTCCAACCCATTGAGAGATTGTACAATTACATACTTTTCATATCACACTCAACACTGCAACAACATAGGCACAATATATTTCAATGTTTAATATTCAGGACTCACTTGTTCTGCATCATGTTCATTATAACCCAGTCTGAGGGGTACACATTCTTCCCAATCAGGTTCTTAAACATGATGAATGTTTCCATAAGAAAGTCCTGCAAACAGAGAACAAAACAAGAAAAAAAAAGTAAGACATGTATGTGACAAGAAAGACTCTGATCTCATTAAAGTGTATTAACTCCCAAGAACAAAACTGTAATACATAGCAGCTTACTAGCCCTTAAATGTGGTGGCCGCACTACTTTTGCTTTTTCAAGTTTTTATTTCCACCTGGTGATCCTGCCAGTAACTTTCTGTCTTAGGGTGATAACACTCATTCATTGTACTAGATCTGTGGGGGAGCAGCATTTTTAGAAAGTGTGTTAGGACAACAGAACAGCCCCGCTCTCCTCTACAACATGGGAGTAGGTGTTCTGTAGTCCTAGCATACTTCTTAGATAATTTCGTTTGAGATAACATTACAGAGCGCACAGGACAGCATTGGATTTCTGGCAGCATCAATGGGTATTGGTACTTAATGAACAGATATAACAAAATGATTCTAATGATATATTTATCAGAACAAAAGAAAGCAAACAGAAAAGGTTAATTGTTCCGGTTTACATTTATTTGAAAAAAGAACCATAATGGTTTTGGGATCAATTTAATTTATTTTTAAGTTTCATTTATTGAATATTTTTTTTTTCCACATGTATACAATCTTTGTTTTAGAGATAAATAATTAACACAAAACAAAGACATGAGAGAGCACTATGGACTAGGTCAGGAGACAGAAGAGTGGAAACAGCCTGCTTTGAGGCAGGATCTGTCCTCCTAAAGCTTCTGCCCCCCCTAGTCATCGATCGACTTGCAAGAACTACCTAGTAAATGTACATCACCTTCAATCAGCAAAGCCGAAATAACCAACTGTGTAAAAAGGACACTAGAGCTTCATCTGCTAATCATATAGAAAAGTACATTTTGTTTTCGTTTTTTTTTTTTTTTTAGTCCTGACCTTGAGGCCCGGTGCAGACCTGGGTTGATTTAAATGGGGTGACATCCGCACGGAAATGCAGGAATAAGGTACATGCATTTTTTTTGTGATACACGACGCGCGGTTGTTTTGGTGTTCGGATGCACAGGTGGAATCGTGTCGGGAAACCGCGTGATCCACCCGGCGCGACTGGGGTGCCATTAAAAAATAATGCACCCACAGCGCAACTGTCTGGGCTGGACGACTCAATGACCGCACGGCAATCCGTGCGATATTGTGCACGATTGCCACGCGCTCAGGAGTCGCCTAGGTGTGCACCAGCCCTAAGAAAAACAGAACATACATATGTACAAAATCCATACACATTACCTTAAGGCTTGTCTGTAGGACTGCACTATACGATGTAGAAACACGGACAGCAGAACTGAGAACGTGGAGCAAGTGGGGTTCTACATATTTGCTTGTTCTCACCTATTCAGTGTCAGGAGGCATATGGGATATATAAGGCTGGATTAAGACCTCTACATTTTGCTGCGACATGGTGTTTACAACCAATTGCACCTTCCTAAGGGGTGGAGGGTAATACACATTAACCCCCCCACTACCACCATATAGTAAAAAGGGGTGAACTCATTTTTCTGGAGCACTGTTTATAAATAGTACTGCAGAAAAAACACACTTGTTGACAGTGTGCCCTTTGAATGCTTGTGATCAAGCTGTCAGACAGGTCAGAATACAGGAAAAATGCACACAGCCAATTGAAGCGGCTCTGTGCCATGTGATTGCTGTGATGGCCAATATTTACATCTCAGAGTCCTCCCCTTCCCCCTCGTCTGCTGATCCTTAGTCCACTAATCTGCAATGTAAGAAACAATGCTCCCAGTGACCACCAGTAAAAGAGCGGCACGCTGAGCAGCACTGGGGGTACTCTGAGCAGCATCAGGTACACAGGGCATATTGACCATAAAGGTGACATTTAACACATTTAACACCCTTGATCTGCGTTAATTTAGTTTTTTTTAAAAATGCATTACAATTAGAAGAGTCTAAAACTTTGCTCATGTTGGTAAATCCTGAAAATATAGG
>NW_017306270.1:4744790-4759947 GCF_000935625.1 Nanorana parkeri | reverse complement strand
CACCACACTGATTTTAAAAGGATATAAGTAAATGAAGAAAAGTTCATAAACCGTACAAGAAAATGAATACTTACCACCACATCTGTTCTCATTTTCCCAAGTGTTTTGATAAGATGGCTGTAGTGATAGTCTTCCATCTGACGTAAAATTGCCGTCATGGAGGCAACAAAATTTCCCTAAAATATCAATAAAAAAAATTACCATGAAAATGACCATCTAGGACTTAAAACCAGAATGTATTTAAAATGCTGTCATTAAAAAAAGAACATATAAGAACCATTCAGAAGGTAGAAGATAGAAAACTTTCAGAGTATACAATGTCAAGGCATCTACAGTCTGAAGTCAGACCACCAAGTTCATCAAAAAAAGGGTCATTATTTGTGAAGCAACAAGACTACTGGCAAATTCTGACAAGGATCAGTTACAGCGGCACCAGCCATCTAACCAATGATCTGACAGCCACTTTCAATAAGCAAACCTTACGGACCATCATAAGCTATCCATGCCTGAACACACTCGACATAACCAGATGGCATCACAGCTGTATAGATCGTTTTATAGGCACCTTTAAGTCATTACCAGCTATATGGCTATAAGTAATCATGAAATCATCATGTACTGCCACTGAACATCCCAAGTGCAGCTCTGATATTTTCTCATGGAAGGTGTGGGTACCATTAAAGTGTACACAGAATTTCTGTTTTTACAATACTTTAAATCAGCGATGGTGATTCTATGGCACAAAATTTGTTGTGAGCCCCTGTGTGATAGCAATAAAGTTAAGTGGGAAAAAAATGTAAAAAATAATAAAATAAAAAGTAAAAAAAATATAGAAAGTAAAAAAGTAAAAAATAGGAAATAATAATTAAAATAAAAAGGTGATAAGAAAAACAATTATCAAATCAATAAAAAATTATAAAAAAGTAAATAAGATAAATAAAAAAATAAAATAAAAACATGATAAAAAAGTACATATTTTCAGTGTTGGCACTTTGAGGTAAATTGATTTTGCAATGCAGTTTGGGCACTTGGGCTCAAAAACATTAGCCATCACTGCTTTATATTAATAAAGGGCTGCCACTTTAATGCTAAACTAAAGTGCTGCTAGGAATATACTCATGGTAGGAATATGGAAGTCCCCAACGACCTCATTATTCTGAAAGACCAGAGCTGCAAATTCATTTGTTTCATCTGTGACGATGCCAAGGTTAGAAACTGGCCTTTGTGACTTACTGATTCTTGCTAATTCCTCTATTACAGCTAGTGACTCTCCCTATTCTTCCAGAGATGCAATGCTAGCTTCCTGAATGGTCAATCTCTAGGTGTGAGGGCTGTCACATGGGAGTGGGGAGCAAGTTTTTAGCTTTGTGTAAGCTCCAGCCAGCGTGACATGGAACTTAAACTGTTCATACACAGCGCACATTATCGGCCAGTCCTTGATGAATCTGATGAAATTGGCACAGTGGGTGGCCCTGTCAGCAGCCTTCTATCCTATGATGGAGCCAATCAGCTGTAGTGACTATTCAGGTATTCTGACAGCGGCACACTCACCACAGGGTCCCAATACAATAGCCGCAGCTGAAGATTCATCCATCCACGCTGCTTAGTGTGAATGGAGAAATCTGTTAGATGTTTTTCATTAACAGGGTTATTCAATAAAAGGTGTAGAGTTTGGAACAGGCAGAAAAGGTGAACAATTTAGGCCAAAATAGCTGATTTGTAAGCAATTCTCTAATTCAGCTCACTTTCCAGTTTAGCGATGTTGTCCTAGATTGTTCACTTCTCCTGTCTTCTCCAAACTCTTCACCCTTTTGTGAATAACCCCGGCAGTCTGTGGGCTGAACAAAAATAAATGTAACAGTGTATGGCCAGCTTCACACTCAGCGTTTTCACTCCAGCAGTCTAATGCTTTAAAAGGGGATTAACAGAGGGAGGTGGGCAATAACGTGGACAGATAGTGTTGCTCTGCATAGTCAAAGCACGGATTCACTTTGGATTGTAAATGAATTTAGGCAAGGTCCTCTTCTCTCCCTTTGGCATGCTTATATTCTGGGTCTGTCCTTTGCCGTGTGTACCCTTTTACTATTCCATGTGCATTCCTGCGTGTCAGACTTTTCTAAGGTATAGTATTAACATGAAATAGAAGAACTCCTTTAAGACAAACAGAACTGCTGCACCGGACAGCACTGCTGAAACTTCATAAGGGTCTTTCCTTTGAATTTATGATCTCCTGGGCCAGAAAGCTAAAAATCAATAGATTCTTCATATAGCCATCTCCGAAGTAACAAGACGGACGAAACAGATGATAATACTTTAATGTTTCCTGTGCCTTTACTGCTGTGCGTATTTCAACTGGACACCAAGATATTGGTTTACTTATTAACAGTATTATGAACAGTGACATGGGCAATTTATAGCAAATCCATGCTTTATGGGGGAGATAAGGGAGCACATTCATCTTCATCATGAGGGAAACAAAAGCTGCATTTTGTACATTTAGGATGGAGCATTAAAGCCCAGCTTAATAAATACATTGACTGCATTCTTTCAGTCACTCCTGGTGAAATGCATTAGCCTGTGTTGCAAGTCATGTCTGATTGCTGTAATCATCAATCAAAATACGTTACAAAGGTTAAGACAAAACTGCAAAACACATCTGAAGCCGACGCAGAAATCATTCAGTATGCATGTCATTTGGGTCCCTAGAAGCATAAAAACCCATTTCAGCTAACAGGCTTTTCATACCAGATGAAGGGACATTATGCTCAAGTACTCTCCCCCGGCCAGAGCACAGGAGATTGGAATCATAGCTATTATTCCGCCATATCGGCAGCTCAATGGCATTTAAAGGGATTGTGACACAACTTCCTTACATCTGTAAGAGTAAGATATCCATCTGCATTACAATGTGCGGGAGCAAATGCTTAAGGAAAAGCCGTCACTTTGTAACTAAACAAATGTGTTCATCAGTCTGATGCGGATCATAAAATGTTACAATAGATGTTATTTATAAATAACGGCTAGTTTTAGAGCTGTCTTCCCATAGACAGCATTAGCTGAAGTTTGCTTTATAGCAAGGGTAGGCAAACTCTGGCCCTCCAGCTGTGGAGAAACTATAAATCCCATCATTCATCTTTCTCTGGGAGTCAAGCCTGTGGGTGTCAGAGTCTTGCAATGCCTTATGAGACTCGTAGTTCCACAACAGCTGGAGGGCCGATGTTTGGCTACCCCTGTTCTATAGCATCCACTTTAGGAACTCCTACATCCATACCTTTACATCGTTTTCTTCCTACACCCCTATCTTCTACAGCTCTACCTTCTGCACCCCTATCTTCTACATCCCATCAACCCAACACCCCTATCTTCTACATAATTTCCTACCTACACCCCTACCTTCTACATCCTATCTACCTACACCCCTATCTTCAAAATCATTTCCTACCTACACCCCTATCTTCTACATCCTATCGACCCTACACCCCTACCTTCTACGTCATTTCCTTCCTACACCCCTGTTTTCTACTTCTCTACCTTCTACTAAGCTCCTTCCTACACCCCTACCTTCTACATCTTTTCCTTTCTACACCTCTACCTTCTACATCCTTTCCTTCCTATATTTATACCTGCTACTAACCTCCTTCCTACACCCCTACCCTCTACATTCTATCCTTCCTACACCCCTACCTTCTACATCTATACCTTCTACTAAGCTCCTTCCTACACCCTTACCTTCGACTAAGCTCCTTTCTACATCCCCACCCTCTATATCTCTACGTGCTACCAACCTCCTTTCCTAAATCCCTACCTTCTACATCCTTTCCTTCCAACACCTCTAATTTATATATGTCTACCTTCTACTATGCTCCTTCCTACACTCCTACCTTCTACATCTCTACCTGCTACTAAACTCCTTTCTACACCCCTACCATGTACATCCGATCCTTCCTACTAAGCTCCTTCCTACACCCCTACCTTCTACTAACCTCCTTCCTACACCCCTAACTTCTACTAACCTCCTTCCTACACCCCTACCCTCTACATTCTATCCTTTATACACCCCTACCTTCTACATCCTAGTCTTTCTAAACCCCTACCATCTTCGCTCCTACATCCTATCATTTCTACACCCCTACCATTTACATCCTATCCTTCTACATCCTTTCCTTCCTACACCAATAAAGGTAAACTATACATTTACTTGAAAAATAAAAATGGCAACTGTTCATGATACACTATGCTTTAGCAAACTAAATCACATTCAGCTAGAAGTTATATCTATTTTAATAATTTAAGTACTAGCAAATGTTATCCTTTCTGGAGCAGAAGCTACAGGCCTACTGACTTACTAACACATTTGTCACTACTTATGAATTAGAAGCAACTTTTAACATACAATTCTTTCTTTTGGGACAAAAAAAATATTTTGGTGGTAATGTCTTAAAAAAGAAGGTAAAAGAAAGTAAAATATAGAAAAACAATCAATGTCTAGTTTTCTCAGGGGTTGTATTAAAACAAGCAGTGTTACCCTAGATACAGAACACAAATCGATCCTGTGACATGTCTCCTTTATTACAACACATAAATTATATATTCTTGGTACAAGGAACGGATATTATTCTGAAATGATTTTTTTTATTATTTAGCTTTTTTAACTGAAAATAAAATTAAAAAAAGTCAAATGAACAGAAAAAAAAAACATTTTAAAAATCAGAAAAAAATTTGTTAGGGACAAATAAGGTGCAAAATAGGTTGAATAAGAGATACAATCACCAGTACAATTTTGGTTAAAAAAATGTTTTCTTTGTGGAATGATTATTTCATTTTCTAATAGTTAAACTAATCATTTTCTAATAGAAATCGAAGAAACATGATGGACATTTTTTTCTCAAACGAATGACATTACATGAAGCTCATCATACTTACACATATGTACAGTATAGCTAAGAGAAACATACAAGCAATCTGATTACAAGCAGTGATGTAAATGGCCTACATTCTTTGTATATTGTTGCTGCTCTCTATACTTTATATAAATGAATACATTTTATAAAAAAAATGGGTACACAGGGTTCACAGTGAACAAAACTGAATACATTTTCTCCATTCCATGAAATCCTATCTAAAAAAACACGCCTAGGCCAATGACGACCCACTTCTGTTTTTAGCACAATCAATGTACAGATATTGTGATAAAAGTAGTGGCTCTTCAATGTTGATACACAAAGCCGTCATTTCATAGGTTAATTAATATTTGGTAGCAGCCTGTGCCATAGGAATCAGAGCGCTTTTTATCTGACGATGAGGGTTTTCTGGGACTATTCAAAGCTGTCCAATGACACACAAACATGGATGTAACATTAGACAGATGTCAGGGCCCGGAAGCGGTATTTTTAACGACTATGTTTTATTTGGAGAATATGTTTTAGGCGAAAGCGCAGTATGGTACATAATTGGCTAATGTAAATAAATCTGTTTGCTGGATTCAGAAGCGTGACCTATTTTAGAGTGCAAAATGCCTCATGGAAGCCCTTTCCCCTGCTCTGCTGTCTTCTTACACACATACGTTTTAGATGGAATAAATATCAAACACAATTATACCAGGGCTGTACTATATGGGAATGTTACAATGATCCTGCTTTGTTTGCCTGGCATTTGAATACTTTGTAAGCTGGGACTGAACCTCGAGGAAACCATTCCATGTGCTCCTAAATTTTATTTACCATATTTTTCAGCTTCCTTAGATTCCTTAACATTTCAGTGACACGATTGTGTATACTTTTTTCAGGTTAAGATTTTCTGATTCTGGAATTATTGGAGACAGACAAAAAAAGAGCATGAAGCCTTAGGTTTAAAACTGTGGCCCACTGCACACGTGTGGCTGCTTGATACTTCCTATCCAGCCCTTTGCAGATCCCAGAAGTGAGAGAATTGATTTGCAATGCAGGGATCTCAAGCAGTCTTAACATGTTGATTATTTTAAGTGGAAAAAGCTGAATCCGTTTGGTTATTCTTTTGGTGTTTCTCATACGATAGTAGACATTAAAAGAGAACTATGGGGTAACCTTTTTATCCCATACTTCTCTTAAGGGTCACGGGAGGACATATACTTACGTCCTCCCATGACCCAAAGCTCAGTATCTCCCATGACACTCTAGGGTCTCTATGGAGACCGGAGGTGCAAGGGGCCTGCGCTTTAAGATCTCTGGGTGGGGACTAGATCTGTGACTCATGATGCTCCGGATCTCCATTGAGACTAATGGCACACAACGGAGCTCTAATGCCATCTCTTCCCTGTGTCTCGGTTTGAGCGCTGGCTCCCCCTCGTTCTGCGCCCCACACACCACCATGATCCATCTCATTATCAGGTACTGTCTGCACTATATGATTATCTTGTTCATTGTCATTATTTTTTGTATACGTTCTATGATGCATTTAGCATTTATGTTGGTGCTGGTTTTTCAATCATGGCGTGATGACGTCACGAGGAGGTGCCCTAATCTTGTTTGGTATTCCCTCAAGGGGTATATATGTGGTTTTTTATCATGTATTCATTTGTCACCTTATCGCCCTGATGAAGGGACCCTATGTGGCCCCGAAACGTTGGTATTTCGTTTGTGGCAACTGGTCCGAATAAATGGAGGTTTATTACTTAAATACTATTTACCGAGTGCTGGTGACTCCTGCTTTCTACTTGTACTGGGCAAGACATTCAGGGAAGCCGAGCTGAGTTAGAGCTGTTTGGAAACATGATGAGTAAGTGCCTGGGTCAAATACTTTGCAGGAAAATCTATATTTGTTTGATCTAACTTCATCATAAAAAAAAAAAAAAAAAAAAAAAAAAGATTTGAGCTTAATTTGTGTAATGTGAATATGTGTGATGTGGCTAATGGGTAGGCAGCTTACACAGGCCAAAGGATCTCCACAGTATCCCTGGCTCGACAGTGAACACAGTAGATGTAGGAATTGAAGCGCCACACCAATTCAAATAGTCCAGATACAACTTTATTCCATTAGGGTCAGGGGACATTCAAGTGGAGTAGTTAATGCATTTCCTGGGTCCAAAACACCCACTTCATCAGGGATGAATTAGAGAAAACATGTATGTGGACTACAATTCCTGCAGCGTGAACATTTTCTTGAGTTGTGATGGGAGTACTTAGCAGCTGCCAAACCAGCTGCTGATAAGCCTAAACCACTACATATACTATGTTCATGGCTAGGCTAGTTTCACACTGTTGCGTTGCAGTAATGAATGCACGTTAATGCACATGTTTCCATTAATTAATGTGCATTGTATTAAGGCAGCCCATTCTATTAAAGCAGTTGCTCTCCAGTTTTGAACTACAAACATCGCCTCCTCTCTTCATCTAGGTTACATGGGAGGAGGGGGGGGGTGTTTGTAGACCACAGAAGATAGTTGTGAATTCTGATAACATTAAGACTTCAGTTCCATACACAGGACTCAAAATCGCTGGCAAGATCAACTGGTATTTTTTTTCTGTGTGTACTTAAGCTTAAAAAATGGAGAACAAAATGTAGCCACTCCTGCCGAAGGAGAGGTAAGCTGAAATATATTCAATTTTGTTCTTGCATTCAAATCTACTTTAAAAAGTGTGAGGACAAAACTCACCCAGAAAAAAAAACATTGGTCTGAACAATTAAGTTGACAAATAATTTTCGGTGTTTTTTACATGCTTTTTAGTGATGAAAACAAAAAGAAACCCTAGCCGCATCGCCAGCTCTGCCATGCTTATTGGGAAAAAAGCGAAGTCACGCATTATTTCTAGTTACTTGTTTTTTAGGTTTTTGAAGTTTTCTTCTATTTTTTATTTTTCTTTCTCGTCTATTGCTCTAGCCTCCTTTACAACAAATGAAAGTAATGTAGTCTACTTCCTGTAACCATAAAACAGAGTAAGTTTGCAGCTGACTATATGGGCTGGAATATGGGCAATTAAATTGAACTGGGGGACGGGGATGGGATGGGTAAGCATGATGACATTCGATGGATGGCTGCCTTGGTTGCTCACCCCACCCTCATATGATCCACACTTAATCCGCCATGTGGCCGAAGTATGAAACATGTATTTGTTTGTTTGTTTTGTTTGGTTTCTTTATTGAGTTACATATTTTCGCACTCTCTACAGAAGTGCCGCCATAGGTACATAACTCAATCTTCTTGATATTTCCGTTATTCAACAATACTCAGACATTTCAAATCTATGCACATGTAAGGAAAAGCACGTATGCCCTGTATATGTTTTGCCTGATTACATGATATACCTCGTGCATTATTGTACCTATGTGTATATGTACTTATTTTCTTTGCAAAATAAAAATGTTATTTAAAAAAAAAAAAAAAACCCAAGTTAATAGGGTGAAACCGATGACAAATTCCGCAAAATTTGGACTTCCAGTTCCCTGAGCTCTCCCTATTCCTGTACTAAGGAGACATGCAGAACTGAATAATAACCTACTGATCTACCCAGCGGGACACCAGCTAGCAAACACTTGCTGCACAAACTGTACAGATACATGTGAATATCAGGGAAAAAGAGAAGATGTATGCAGTGGCGGAACCATCGCCATAGCGACCCAGCGAACAAAGGGGTCCCCCTGATGCCCTGTGGGCCGCCTGGGTCGATATAGCATCTCAGGCTGCAGGCTGTCACTGGCGGCTGTGAGGAACGCACCTCTGTCTCTGTGCAGCGGCGTGTTCCTCCTCACAGCCGCTGCTGAGTCAGTGACAGCAGCTTGTGGTGGTGGAGGCCGGGACCTGTGGAGGAGGCGGGGCTAGGCAGCCGTGGAGGAGGAAGAAGCCAGGCCAGGCGACTGAGGTGGCGGGGCCCGTCAGTGACCGAGGAGGCGGGGCCTTGCGGTGGAGAAGGCTGACAGCGGATCGGGCCGACAAGTGAGACGTGTGCAGGGGTGTGGCCAGGCCACCTGAAACCCTGCAAGGCCCACCATAGAGAGTCTATGTGGGATTTAAGGTGGGCCCTGCAAGGGGCGGAACTAGAAATCACAGGGCCCCATACAAAATTTTGCTATGGGGCCCTGTGATTTCTAGTTACGCCCCTGGATGTAAGAATGCATTTTACAATTGATGCTGATGAGAGTGACAATCGCCAGTAAAAACACAACAAACTTGAAGCGACATTTGCAGATTACTCATCCTGAAAATCATGCAAAGGTAAGCACAGCATACTGTGTTACATGTTCAAACCGTAATACCATAAGTCATAAGAGCCTAAAAGAGGTTTACTCCAGGAATATATATTTAGTTTGGAAATTCTAGAGAAATTCCTAAATAATGCATTACACTTTAAATAAACCCATTAGATTTTAGTCTACTAAAATCTACTGGAGATTTAGTTGACAAAATAAATCTATTCAGGTGACTAAAATACGACTAAAACTAAAATGGCATTTTAGCCAAAAGACTAAAAACTAAGGCTAAAATGAAATGCGACGTCAAAAATGTGACTGCTGTTCAGATTAAATAGATCTCCAGTGCACGGAATGGCGCGACAAAACTTTATTGCATGTTTTGTGGCCAGATGGACTCTTTCAGGTAACTGTGCTTTAGAGAAATGTGTATAGAGAAATAACCGTTTACTCTTTTTATGCACGGAACATGGCACTGAACAGACGTTTCTACCACTCCTATCCATCAAAGGAAAGTGCAACTTTTCTAGAAGCCAACAGGTTGTAGCGGCGGTGATGTTTTACTGAAGTGAGTAATTTAAACAGATTCCCAGTAAGAAGCAAGAATCCACCCCAGTATTTCTTAGCATGCTGTGAGCTGGAAAACATAATTATCAATCTATGCTGGTGACCTGATACGATCCATAATCTGCCACAAGTGATATATCAATCTTCTCATAAATTCAGCACATATAGTTAGTAGTGGAAAGCATATAGAACTCTTGACTAAGGTAGCTCAGAGGTCCCCCTTTAACAACCACGCCTCTTACCATCGATCCCACCTCCCCAATCCTATCAATTACTACACTACACGGGGGCTGGAGTTTAACAGGCCACAGCAGCCTTTTATTACAAACCTTATAAATAACCATTTTATATATAACAATAAACAACCATACAGTAGGAATTGTTTGGTTTCAAGGTCCTTGAAGGCACTAGAACTATAAAAACGGACCAATGTCTGCGGGCACCTTTCTTATACCTGAATGCCCCCAGCCACCATACACCGCCTTGGGGACATAATTACATTGCCCGCAGACCCACATTGGTCCCTATTACCAGGTCATAACGTTTGACCTTACCACCACAGAAGGACATCCACACCACCGATGGGTCCCCCGTCAAGTTATCCAACCCAGACAAATGCCTTCAAGGATCCCAAACTGCCACAGCGCTACAACAAAATTCAACGACCACAAACCCATACCATTAAGTCCGTTCCTTCTGCTTGTCACAATGAACTTCTGGAACTCCTCCTTCCTGGATACTCTCCGAAGCCCCTCCTAGAAGACAACTTTCCTCCAATCCCATAAATATCCCCCCTCTAACCAGCTCCCAACTTTCCGCTAACCCTTTTCGATCCTGGTTCCCTTTCCACCCTTGTCATGTAGGCATTTCGCTTATTTCACTTCTTTCCATAGCTCCCGGCCTATCTTTACCTTTTTCTACCATTCTTGATAGTATTTGGAGGCTGTATCACAGGTCTGTCAGAATATTTTTATCCCATTTAATCCCGGTTTGTGAGCAAGGCTAATAGCGGGGTTAGAAAAAAACAAAACTATATTAAAGTGTCTCTATAGCATGCGTGTTTTAAAGGAGAACTATGGGGTTAGGGCTTTTCCCCATAGTTCTCCTTAGGGTAACGGGAGGATACAAACTAGCATCCTCCTGTCACCCTAAGCTCAGTATACTGCGAGCTGTTATGCCAATAGCAGTCCAACAATTATGCCGGGATCCGCCCAGCTGCTTGACTAACAGCTGGCTCTGCCTATGTAGAGGCAGAGCCAGCTGTACCCGCCCCCGCCCGTTCGGCCAGTCAGCGCTGGCGGATCGGAGCGGGGAGGGGGGAATCCAGCCCCTCCCCTGTCACAGCAGAGAGCCGTGACAGGATCGAGAGGTGAGCGAACGCCGGTATGTGTTCGGTCACTTCTCGATCTACTGAGCCGACCTGTGACAGTCTCATTGTCACAGGTCGGCTAGAACTATGAGGTGAGTGAAAAGCACTTGCCTCATAGTTCTCCTTTAAGTTTTTACGGGTATTATTACTATTATTATACAGGATTTATATAGCGCCAACAGTTTGTGCAGAACTTTACAATATAAGGAAGACATTACAATACAATTCAAGACAAGATTGGAAAGAAGGCTCTGCCCGTGAGGGCTTACAATGTAGAAGGGAGGGGTTGAGTGGTCAGGTTGAGGTGGAATAGGCTTCCCTGAAGAGATGAGTCTTAAGGGATCGCCTAAAGGCAGTCAGGGTGGGAGATATACGGACAGGTGGGGGTAAAGAGTATGGGAGAGAGTTGACAAGGGAGTTGGAAAGCAGGAGGTCTTGGGAGGAGCGGAGGGGGCAGTTAGGGTGATATTTGAGACAAGGTTTGAGATATAGCCGGGTGCATAGTTGTGGATGGCTTTGCAAGTGATTGTTAATATTTTACATTTTATCTTATGAAATGGTTAGAACCCCTGTTTTAAACCCAGGAGACCCTCAGAAATGTTTTAAATTAAAGTGACACTAAACTCAGGAGTTAAACCTTAAAAATACATTTAGGTGTCTAAACTATTAACAAAAATGTATCTTATTTGTGTATCACTCGGCTGTAGATCCTCAAATCATCTCCGAGTTGGTGCGGATACTGTCCTTCCTTCTGGAGGGTGGTTACTTATGTTCCCCATGATCCCTTTGTGTGGAGTAAAGTAGCCACCACTCCATGCTCCCGTGATGGACTACAATCTCAATACAAATTAGTAAATGAAACATGATTAGTCCATCATGGGAGCGAGCTTGCAGTGGTACTTCACAATATGCACAGGGACCATGGGGAGCAAAAAAAAAACAAAAAAACAAGTCAAACTTCAGCTTTAACATAACACATGGTAACACACAATATACCACACATCAACAATTGTGTGATAACACATCACAATGAACTGTATAAGGTGTAAAGGGGTCTAAATCAATTTGGCTTCCTAGAGCACTAGAGGGCTGATATGAGGTCCTCTACAACCTGACAAAACAAATCCATTACATGCAAGCCTCTTGTTGATCCCCCATTCCAGAAAATGCTGTTTTTACAGCTTTATTAAAAAGGCCTTCACGGTAACTGTAGCTATTCCCGAGGAATGCCTTTTAACTGCAACAGATCGTTTGCTGCATTCTGGAAGACTCAAACATCTTTATAAATGTGAACATTCTATTTTCTCTCTGTATCCCACAGCTACATTTCAAACTAATGCTTATTTATAACAGAACAAAAAAACAAAATCAAAACGACTTTAACTGAACTATATAACTGGCAAGACTCATCCCATCTAGCAATTTGTTTAACATGAGGCTGTTATTGGTTGCAGCCATGTAATCAGCTTCCGTTGGTTTCAATTTGCACTTTTAAAGAAATATTATTTTGCAGGAAAGCTAAAGAAGAGGCGGCATTGTTCCGTTTGGCTGGGATCCAGGGATCACTTACGTTCGAGTACTTTTACGGGAATAGGTAAAGGGGGTGAAAAAAGTTGATTAAAAAATATTTGCATTAATTCAGTTGGTGTAGCGGAGGGACTATCTTATTTGCATATGAAAGGGCACAATTTGTCGGGATGCAAGGATATTTATTGAGATGTAATTGTAAGTACAATGGTTATTTGACCAAGCTATCTTCACGAAGAAGGTTTTCAAGTCAAGCAAAGTGTGAAAACTGTGATAGCAGAAGTTATTATCGAATAAGGCAGCGGCAAGGCAAAATGTCATATCAAAAGGGGGAAAGTGGCTGGTTTCATATACTGTATGGTAGTTCTTTAAATTAACTCGCTTTCACGAACCAGGAAATTGCTACAGGAGATGCTGCTATAAGTTGTTCTAGCTGAAAGGCCTAAAGGGGAACCATGTACAAGGTGATATTTCGATGAATGCCTACACAAACCATGTCACTCAACTAGGTCAAACAAAAGACTGCCACTGTTAAACATTTGAAAAATTGGTGGAAAAGATTTTCCACCATGCTGCAGAATTTTATCTGAACAACTGTGTTTGGTTATTTTTATCAGTCCATAGGATCAGTGCCATCACAAATCATTTTATCTGCAGTTGAAGTTAAACATGAAAACTGTAATGGTTTCTTTATGGTCATCTCAATGCCATGGTTAAAGATGACCTATACTGTGGAAGCTGTGCACAAAAGGCAAGCAGATGGCAAAACACTAGTCACTAGTACTGCGTGTAGGTTCTTTGCATCTGACCTTTTACCATTACTGATTTACTATGCCTAGGTGGCCATCTTGGTAGAGAAGCTTCCTTATGTTAAAGATGCCCCCAATGACGCTTATCTGCTTACTGGTGGGTTAATACTCAAGGAGCAGTAGGCGATAGGCAGTAAGTAGAGATCAACAGTATAAAAGAAGCAGAGTGATCCTTTCACTGCAGGTCCTTAGGTACAGCTTGTCCTCCAGCAAAGAGAACAGTGAGCAGCTCAGTAGTAGCATCACTAACTCTCACTCCCATTTCTGCAAGATTAACAGTCAGTGCCTTAGATGACCTCATACGGTCAATCTACAGCAGGGGTGGCAAACTCAGGCCCTCCAGCTGTGGTGAAACTACAAATCCCATGATGCATCTGCCTCTGCGAGTCGTGCCCGTGGCTGTGATAATCTTGCAAAACCTCAAGGGACTTGTAGTTCCACAACAGCTGGAGGGCCGGAGTTTGCCACCCCTGATCTACAGCTATGAGGCTCAAGGGAGAGGACGTGCACTGCTATTTGCAAGTAGAAATTTAAGACACAGGATATTCAGGAGGAGGGAGCGCTGCCATGTCGGATGGCCGAGCGGTGAGGAGGAGAGAAGCCGCA
Organism: Nanorana parkeri; assembly: GCF_000935625.1. Taxonomy (NCBI): domain Eukaryota; kingdom Metazoa; phylum Chordata; class Amphibia; order Anura; family Dicroglossidae; genus Nanorana; species Nanorana parkeri. The sequence goes on along the minus strand of NW_017306270.1, from coordinate 4,745,907 downwards.
GGCTGTAGCCGCCCCGAGGACGAGCTGTGTCGGCCGCCTGGTGCCCTTGGCACCCCAAAGGCTGGCCCTGATTAGCTATGACACTGGACATTTGAGGGCTTTAAAGTTCTGTAGAGAGGTGAAAAAAGCACTCTGACAACCTTGACAATTATTACCAGAGACATATCTTGAAAGTAACTTTGGTGGGGCAGTTAAACTGGTAGGTCTAGTTCAACTTTAATGTAAATATTCTTAGGAACATATGTTATTTCTCTTAAAACCTTGTAATTCTACATGTACATGGAGGCAATCACATGTGCTTGTTATAAATGTAAGTTCTGCTTTATGCATTAGCAGGGCTGCATGATTGTGTTTTGCTAATCATCTCACTGCAAGTCTACAGTAAATTTTAGAGATGTGAAAACACCCACAAAGCTCCAGTAGCCAGAGACCATGTGATCATGTGATTTAGCAGCTCAGGCATTGGTTCGCAAGAGAGAGCTCAAAGGCGGAAGTTTTTAATCACATTTCAATGCTTTCGTATAAAGATTTGATAATGACGTATCCTGTACATATGAATGTGTTTTCCTCCATTTCTTTGGTAAAGCTACATGGTTGGATTTTAAAACAGGTTGGTATTAAAGTGAATCAGTTGCACATGAGGCCAGATTACAGCACCGTGTGGGCTGAGACACTGCAAAACATTTTTACTACCTAAATTTTACAACTCTGATTGACATTGCTAAGTGATCGGAAGTCCAGTTTTTGCAACTTTTTAATTCCCCAACAGCTTTACAGCTGTACAGATGAGGCATGCGAGTGAAGCACTCCGCACTGATGTCTGCATGGACATTGCATAGAACTATCCAACGTGGCACCTACATTGAATGTATTATTTTGGATACTGGGGAGTAAGCAAAAATATCTCACTTTGTCTAATTTAATGCCACTTCATATTTAAGCATTCTTTTGTATGCAATTCAATAGCATACTACCAGGTAAACAAAAACTTAAAGCGAGTTTAGTTCTACTTTTGCAGCCAAATTGGGATAACACCCACTTTATATTTGTTACATGTTATCTTTCACAAAACATTAAAACAATTCTGCTTACATGTTTCAGTGCTTTATAGTTATAT
>NW_017306270.1:4735334-4744568 GCF_000935625.1 Nanorana parkeri | reverse complement strand
TATATATATATATTAGGCCCCCCATAATGTATCTGCTCCCACTCCCAAACCTGACACTAATTTCTGTCCTCCCGGTCCCCCAGAGGAGTAGGTGACCCCAAAATCCATGATGGCAGGGGGGCACTACCTATGCAGGCAAGTACAAGTGATCTAGGCAGCTGTACAGCGGGCTCCATACTCCCTCGTCACTTGTGACGAGGGAGCATGGAGCCCGTTTCCTGGCCAATCAGGAAGCCTTGGCCAGGAAGCATTGGCCTGATTGGCCAGGAAGCGGGCTCCATACTCCCTCATCACTTGTGACGAGGGAGCATGGAGCACGTTTCCTGGCCAATCAGTAAGCAGGGCAGCGTGTCATTACACGCCCCCCCCCACCCCGGTTTTCTGATTGGCCAGAAATCAGGATTCATGCTCCCCCATCACCTGGCCAATCAGGAAGCTGGGCGCCGTGTAATGACGGGTTGCCCGGTTTCCTGATTGGCCAGCTTCTCGACCAATCAGGAAGCCGGGCAACGCGTCATTACATGGCGCCCTGCTTCCTGATTGGCTAGAAAGCTGGCTCCATGTTTCCTCGTCACCTGGTGACGAGGGAGCATGAAGTCTGCTGCCCTACATATAGGAAAGCTGGGTTGCGCGTCTTTACACGCTGTCCGGCTAATCAGGAAGCCAGGTGGCAAGTCATTACATGTCGCCTGGCTTCCTTAATGGGACCCCAGGTATCGGTATTGGCAAGTACCGAAGAAAAAAATATTGATACTCGTAACTGAAAAACCGGTCTCGGTGTATCCCTAATTAATACACACAGGAAAAAAAAATGGTTACACACAGCGCCGTTCCTATAATGAGGCAGCCTGAGGCGATTGCCTCGGGGGGCATCTCATTGGGTCATGTGCCACACCTGCAGCCTTTTCTGGCCATAGCGGTCCAGAACCTCTCCTAGACCCCCCTACCCCAGCCTGAAAAGTGTAAGGACACGCTTGTTAACACATGGGCCACTTCAGCTACTTTAAAATACTTTAAGCTATTTATAACAAAATATATGAAACATACATAAAACTACCATAATAAAAATTTGACAACACTGTCATACACCACGGAAGGTCCAGACCACACTCACACCACCAAGGGGGCTACCTATAATACACTATGATCCTGTTAAAAATGCTCAGTAAAGATTTCCAAAGTGATCCAGTAGTCTTTGTACAAAGACACGGTTACAATTCCAACATCATATTGAATACTTTAAGTGAGACGAGAAACCTGCAGGCAGGGAAAGTGAGAGGGCAGATCCCCATCACACAATCCAATGGCCTTTTCCCCTCCGTCAGCTCAGGAGACGCTCTCCTGCGGACTCCATTGTTTTATCTGTTGCTAAGCAACAACAAGCTTCTGCATCCAGACTCGACACCTCCACCATCAGCACCGCAGCAGGTTTCTTAAAGAGTTCAGCCAGGGCAAATTAAATAATAACAGAGGCAGTTAATTAGCAGAGCCCCGTGTCTGAAATGAACAGAGTCAATTAAAGTAAAACGGTCACCCAGGCTTTCTGGTTACACTCATTTACCCAGACCAATATTTAACAGGATGCAACCCATCAATCCACTGGGGGGCTGTGAAAGCTCTTTAGAATGAGGGACAGTCACAGTGCTGTCACTACCTACTAGTGGATTGATAGGTGGGATGCTTCTTCAGGCCACACAATCGCGGTTTCTATTGTATACACACAAAACACATCAAATCTACCAGCCAGCACATGGTAATACTAAAACAGGAAGACCGTGGTCCTGAAAAATTGCAATATACTAAATGCCTGTACCTGCACACTGAAGGATCCCATTTACACAGGATACTGTTCACAAATTTTGCTGCAGAGCAGGGATACTTTTCTCACATTTGATGGCCAGACTTTGATATTTCATAGAATTGCATTGAGTGCAAAGGGGAAGCTCAATGGTAGGCAACCCCAGCACTCCAGCTGCAAAGTCCATCATGCCTTTGGCTCTGGGATTCATTCCTATGGCTGTCACAGTCTTGCAACGCCCAATAGGACTTGTAGTTCCACAACAGCTATAGTGCTGAGGTTGTTTGAGCTACCTTTGAGCTACCTGGTGTGTTGAACCTACAGAACTGAGATGGGATCCGATTATGATTTATACATTTGTCTACTATATGCCTAAAGGCACAACATTTTTTTTTGCCTTCCTTACGGTGCATTTAACATAAAAAAGCAGATAAGTAAGACAACTGGTCACTTGAAACATTTAGGTGTATTCTGCATTTTGCATGAGGCTCCCATTTTAGTAGCTTACAAAGTTTGCGCTGAGATATAAAGGGAGCTGAGGATTGGTTATAAAGTGTTAGCAGTGCGTTTGGAGTTACAGAGGATATTGGGCAGACAGTCATTTTGCATAAATGGAAATGTTACCATCTGTCGTGGGTCTGAACATCATGCTAAGTAAATGACCAGTTTGTAGCTTGCTGGTTTTAAATGAGGTGTTATACATATCAAATAATATAGTAACTTACATTTATTGAGTCACTGGTATCATTATTATTCATCCACAGCTCAAAGTGATGAACAAATCACAGTGGCTTGGTGGTTAGCACTTCTGCCTTGCAGCACTGGGGGTCCCTCGTTTATATCCTGGCAAGGACACTATCTACATGTAGTTTGCATGTTCTCCCTGTGCTTGTATGGGTTTCCTCCGGGCACTCCGGTTTCCCCCCAATTCTACCTGTTTTTGTGTGGGGTTCTTCCGGGTACTCCAGTTTCCTTCCTTTTCTTACGTTGGTTTGCTCTGAGTACTCCGGTTTACTCCAAACATGCTGGTAGGTTAACTGGCTCCTCTCTAAATTGGCCCTAATATGTGTGTGTACCAGGGACGTGCGGTCAGGGGAGGCAGAGCCTCAACTAGTATTATGGAGGAAAAAGCGGTCACCTCCAAGTCTGAAGCTGACAGATTTTTCTCCATTCAGTGCGGCTTGTAACAGGTTACACAACAGGGAAAGCCTCCCCGCTGTGTAACCTGTCATGGATGGAGCGCTGCCTGTTACTTACAGGCAGCGCTGCATCCGGCTTTTGCAGCTAAGTTAGGTTACACAGCAACAGGCTTCCCCACTGCTTTGTGTAACCTAACATAGTGAGGCCCGAGCTGCAAAAGCCTCTACTCTATGTTAGAGGCTTGAGCTCTGTGGATGGTTTGGACCAATGGCAAAGCACCATTGGTCCGAGCTGTCCAATAAAAAAACAAACAAAAAAAAACAAAACACTGAGGACAATGCATCACCAGTGATGAGCAACTGAGGGACAGGGAGGTTCCTCCCTGTCTCCTTCCTTCTTCCTTCACACTAGCTTGGTGATCAGGTTGGGGGTAAGGCTTCAGCATGCTGGGGGCAGGGCGTGCTGGGGAATGCCTCACGTCACTGGTGTGTACGTATGCATGTCTTATAGGGACCTTAGATTGTAAGCTCCTTGATGGCATGGACTGATGTGAATGTGCAGTATGTAAATTATCGGGGCTATTTAAATACAATAAATACATGAATGCTATGCGATATGCTTATGACGTCTCCTAACTTTATCAAAGTCAGCAATGCCTGGTAGGGGAACACTCAAATACAACTTGATGAGTATTTTTAGTACATCTACCACCCAGTGGCGTCCCGAGGCTGGGTGACACCCGGAGTGGCGTCCGAGTGTCACCCCGCCGAGACGTCGCCGCACACGCGCGGCCGTCTTCCGATACCTGCCGGTGGCCATCTTGGTGATGGACGCCGGCAGAGAGAGGAGGAGACAGTCACCCGGCTGGATGAGGTATGCCGCCGGGTCCCCTCTCCATGACCGAGCGCCCAACTTTTCAAGAGGGGGTGACACCAAAATGACTAAGTCATTTTGGTGTCACCCCTCCAATGGTGTCACCTGGGTGCGGGCAGCACCCCCCTTGTGATGCCACTGCTAACACCTAATTGTGGGTAAATGTTTTCCAAACAATGTATTTTAAATAGGTAACAATACTGAAAACAATCCATTTAACCTTGGATATAATTGTTTGCTTTAACTCTAAACCAGCTTTTCACTAACTTTTTTTAGTCACGACACCCTTTAAAAAGTATGCAAAATCTTGAGGCACCCTAAAATGTCAGATTTTAAGGGGCACCCCACACAAAAGAGTAGGTTTCCTACTTTTCCCACATCAAAGTGCTCCCTTAAATCAAGATCCCCCTCCCCCTTCACATCAGTGACCCTTAGCACCAGTAGCCTCCCTTTTACACCAGAAGCCCCTCTTTCCTACCAGAGTGGGGGTTACATCAGAGTTCCCCTTCACATCACAGTCCCATTATCACAAAATTTTGAGGCACCCCCGAGGAAGTCAGACCAGAGTGCCACGGCACCCTGGTTGAGAAAAGCCGTTCTAAACCATTATAATTAGTTAAATTCGTGATACACATACAATGGTTGAGAAATCGGTTTTTAGAACACTAGTATATACAATTATAAAAATTAAAAAAAGCCTAAACCAAAAATCCTGATCTTTAAGTTTCACAATTTGGACATTATAAATGGTATTCCAAAATTAAAGTCGAATGGTTACTTACAATGACTTAATCAGACATACATGAAATGTATTAAACCATAACACACATACACACTTCCACGCAAACAAGTTACCTAATGAATTTTAAAAGGTAACAGTGTAGCAAATCAGAGTAGACTTTTGCTTTGTAGGACACAAGGTGGCACTCCTTCCCTTACAAATGCTATAGCACAATCTCTATGGTTTTCATGCAGTTTGAGTGGTGACTTCGAGATGGAAGCAGCATTTGTGTTTATGCTCTAATCATTCCTCCAGGCTTTTCCCCCCTTTTTTCGCAGAAGAAAAAAGAAGAAGGAAAAAAACAAAAAACAAAACAAGATCCTAAAACAAACAAGTTTTAATAACCCAAGACAACTGCTTTAATATAACAGCTACCAACTCTCAGGAAGCCAAGGATATTGCTAGCACTGCAGCAGATGCGGAGCACAAGAACATCCTTTGCATCCAGGAGGCTTGCAGAACTGAACCTAGAGAAATGCATCAAAGGAGAACTTCACAGTCATTTACTTATTTTTAAGGACACATAAGGTAAGCCCCCCCCTTTTTCCTCTAACTACTGCTCGCCCTGAGCTCTGGTAAGACCTAATTGTCTTCAGGCTGTCTTCCGTTTCCTTGTATATGATTGCATTTTCATTAACTTGACATCTATATTCAGAGTCTTAGTTTCATAACAAGTAGCGCTTAGCTCTTCCAGTCTATTGCTGTAGATAGAAGATTAAGTATTTGATTGTTACATCTAAATCCTGGTACAATTACTAGATTCCAAACTGCCTTGCTTATTTTTCTTCCAGAAAGCCATCATCATCTAGTAGCATTAAGACAGGTTGCAATATCAGAGCAGTAGGCTGCTATATATAGCTTGGGCTACATATTTCTGTTATGCAGAGTGGATATTGCTTATGGATAGCAGTGATAAACGATGCCTTCTTGATTAAATCATATAGAGCAGCCTTGTAGTTGATTTACCAAAAAATAAATAAAAATCTCCAGCTTAGAAAAAAAAGAAAGCTTCCAAAATTATGTCACAAGTCAAGACAGTATTCAATATAAAAGAATTAAAATAATTTTTAAATAATAATAATATGCATCCAAATTAGGGCTATATAGATTACAGGCGAGACAAGGTGATTGCAGCTGATCTTCTGGATAGCACAGAACCTGTACCTGTGTGCTGCTTCCAAGCTGTCCTGTCACCTTGCAGGTAATGAAGAGAATGGCATCATAAAGGGCACCAAGTCTGGGCAAGCCTTGACCAGCATCATAAAAAATGTTTAGGAGTAAATGAACTAGTCAGGGCAATGTTTTATCGTAGGGTGAATCCCTATAGGTGCATTGGCTCGCTCCATCACTTTAAGCAGAATACTCAATGAGCCAGTTTAATCTAACCGTCAGGTGAAGACAGAAATTAGGATAGAAATATAATATCTTTAGATAAGCCAATGTGAAAAGATTCTGTTCTGTATTAGGTCACAGTCTGAACTGCTTATTGGCAGTGCCAGCATGCAGGATCTGTTCGGAATTCAGTACTGCAGACGTATTTTGGCAGCCCTTTGTTACTACTTATTTTTTGTTTTTTGGGGAGGTGGGGGTGATGTGAAGGTGAGGGTTAGGTCCCAACTGAGGGCTAGAAAGCTCCTGGACACAATGATCTGTAAAGCAGTTGCACGCTCACATATATACAATCAGCACATGATCAGCAATTTAATTAGAGTCTGGAAACACGGTGCTGGTCTAATCTGCACACACATCACCTTGCCAAACAGTCCGCCCTGAGATTCCCCTTCTCCAGCTTTCCGTCACCGGTGCTGGAATCTGTGTTAGAAGGCTCTCCTGCCTCTGAAATATTCATGACATCTTTTGAGGTTAGGCTGGAGAGAATACGGAGGCTTCAAAATTTATAAGCATGCAGCAAGCACCCCGAGCAACAAATTCATATATCACTGGCTATATGAATTGATGTGGGTCATGCACAAGTGTGCTGTGTACGTGTTCAATTCTTTTTAAATTGCTGCAAACAATATTTTTATATAAGGACTGGCATGAGCTTGTGAATTGTATGTACTTAGAGAATACCACATTTTAATAAACAGTCTTATTTAAAAAAAGGAAATGTTAAGAAACCCATAGTAACCAGTAAAGGGTCATCGTTCAATGTTCTGTCTATTCTGCAAGGTACAGATCGCTTGGTTGCTATAGGTTACTGCATTTCCCCATGTTTGCTCTTGATACGGACTTAAAATAAAAGAAACATTGTTAAACACAATATTGAAGAGGGACATTTAAAATGGCATGCTTGAGCTGCTTTATTAAAAGATGCTTAAGATCTACACCCAAGATAAATTCTCATTGCTGGGAACAAATAAAAGCTTTCGTAGATGGAGGATATTGGACAAGTGATTTTTTATGGAGAAAGCAATAATTAAAAATGAGAATTTAGGTGGTCTGGACACGGTCAACCATGTTTGCAGAGTGCCTGTTTTATGTGCAAGCATAACTTACAGTGACATTTGCATTTTTGCGAGAGGTCATTTTGGCAAAGCAGATCTGGGATGTGACGCATAAAAGTGTAGATCATTTTAAGTGTAGACTTAGCAAGGTCATTGTGGGGAGAGAGAGAGAGAGAGAGAGAGAGAGAGAAAAAAAAGAGAAGGCAAAAAAGGTCTACTGTGCTACAGAATAAAAAAGGGAAACAAATGGGATTAAAAGAAGATCACCAATCACATCTCAGGCGTATTCCCAGAGTATCCTCGGTAATGCAGATAATGCATTTCCGGAGGTTTAAGAAAGAGCTACTTAAATCCCTGGAAAAAAGCTATCGAGCCTTATTTAATAAGCCAAAAGTGGAGCTGCCTGTCTGTTCTGAAATGAAGAAAAGGTGAAATCTTGGTGCCTATGAGTTACTAAACTTTGTAATTAGTCACTGATCTTGGAAAGCCTAAGTAATTGGGTTTATGTGGATGATGTTTTGGGGTATTTCCACCAAAATCTATTTTTGCCAACAATGATTTAAGTTACATGGAAGAGCAGGCCACATATCAGGTGTGGTGTTGAACATGGACCACGTGTCACCATGCCACCAGATAAAGTGCACTGAAGCTTTTGAAGAACATCAGTTTCCAAACAAGTCAAATATTTTTGGGTCAGGCAGCAAAACGCACTTTCCAAATAATACGATACGAATATAGACAAATGAATATAATACGACCTAATCTTTTTTTAATGCCTTTTACAGTTTCTTTTAATTACCAGTTGGTCAGTATTCAAATCATGCTCATGGCCATGTGGTGTCCACAAGTGACATCTATATGTTCACAGAGATACAATGCTCCATATTACTACAACTCTCTCACACGAACAAGCGGCATTTGAATGTTTCTTACTGCTTTCAGGGGATAGTTCAATAGGCTGCATTAGATGAGAGGAACAAGATAAACATTATATAGAGCTCCCTATTTCATTGCAGAGTCATACTATTTCTGCCAGAAAGGATGAGTGACCCTTTAAGACTTGTTCAGTAAGGCAGTGCAAAATGCAGTAATACAAAGCAACCAATCAGAAAGCATTTCCTAAGAAAATTGAAACCTGATTGGTTTCTATGGGTTAATGGATTTTGCATTGCCTTACTGAGCAAGCCTACGAAAAGCAAATCACTGTAATCGGTTGGCACTGTATACAGGTACTGCACAAAGTCCAACCTTCTGAGACAAGAAGTATGGCCATATTTTAGCACAGAACTTGCCTCGGGCAAATCCCTGATCACACTTCCTAGAATATCATAGCCATTACAGGAAATACTAGGAGTACAAATCCTATTGCGTTTAGAACCACAACATCAAAAATATTTAACGCATGGCAAACATCACACTACACTAAAGTCATGTTTACACAAATATCTCAAAGGGGCACTCAGTTCATACATTGTACTACCTGCCAAGCACCCACCCCCCACTCAACTAGTCTGGTAGAATGTAGTCTGCTGGACGGCTCAATACACACATCTGCATTTGTCAAGCGTTTCCTTGCATTGCGTTGACCTTACATGCAATGGCTGGGCTACACCAGCCCATTAATATACTCTGTCCACTGGGAGAGAATTGCACTAGCTGAATGAAGCCCCACTAACGCTGGTGCTGGCTGCTCTTCTTTATTCAGCGCTCATGGGAGCTCAGCCTACAGCAGCCAGGGGCCAATAGCAATACAAATTCATATCAGATCAAGAATAATTTTGAGAATGTCTGATTGCTATTAATATCTCTGTAGTAGTTAAATACTGTTCTAACGGTCAGTTCTCACAAACGTGGCCTCTTTCTGGTAGTGGAGACTTGAACCATCTAACTTTTTTCTTTTTTGCATTTCTCAGGGACTCAAGCAGTGAGATTTTTAGTCTGGTTTCCAAGTCTGCAACTCCAGTTGTTGCCAGTACAACATGATCCCACTCTCTCTGCCGAGTTTGCAATTTGTAATACAAGATGGTGAATGCAACAGGAAGAGTGAGACCATCCAATTTTACAAGTTGAGAAGGAAGAGACCAGGGAACTATGCCAAACAGATCTCACTGCTGGAGTCTACAAGTGATGTAAGATGCAAGGAGGTGGCTTGGTCCACCAGACTCCACCTAAAGTAAAAAAAAAAAATATATATA
>NW_017306270.1:4716371-4734369 GCF_000935625.1 Nanorana parkeri | reverse complement strand
AATAAGCTAAGTACGTTGCTAAAAAGTGAACATTTTACCTAAAATAAATTATTTTTAAGCATGCAAAAAATCTCTGAAGCATTTGTAATACAGTAAGCCTTCACTTATTACTGCTGGCTGCACTGCACAAGTTGGTCCCTGGGCGCCACTAGGAGTATTCTGTTATCAGGATTGGGCAGCAGATTTCCTACAATAGTAAGCGGGTGGCTTCCTTGGTCCAGTTTGGTTTCTGGCCCTTACTTGACCAAATTTAGAGGTGGATTTCTATCAAGTGGGGTATTATCCCTGCAATTTGTCTTCCTTTGGTGAAAACTGTTAAACAAATGGAGCTTTTGTGGCTCGCGCCTTCTGGTTTATGATCAATTAAATTAAAAGGACTGTGTAGATTGTCCCTTTAAAATATAGTTATGTAAGCTTGAGTGTGACTGATCTCTTCCTATGCCCACAAAGTCAGCTCTGTAACGTTAGGTCAATGGGGAGGAGGCAGATCCTTTCATGTGAGCAGAAGAGTGATTGGGTCAGGTAATTTGAACCCACAAGCTATATTGCCATAGGCATCTGTCCTATTCTGGCCAAAAAACCCTTATTGCCCGACTATAGATTTGAAATTGAGAAATTTACAGCACTGCAAAACAGACTGCAGCAAATGTTATTTTCAGGACTGCAATTGTTTTTTTTTTCCTTGACTGAATATTCCTTTACCCAAAGGCACAGTAAAATGTATTTTGTCCTACAAGTGAAGCCCTCTTTTAGTACACGGATTAGGGGAAAAAAGCCATTTGCCCACAGACAGGAAGTGCAGTGTTTTAATATCTGGGATCAGGTTAGAAAATGAAAGCTGAAAGCGGATTGCTTGCCTCGGGCAGCAGCCATATTCTATTCGTGTTCCAGTTCCCTAACTCAGCCCGCTGCATTCTGTCAGTATCTCCTGGACACCTAATGCTAATGTTGGCATCACTGTATCTTACTGCCTGGAAGGGTTCATTTTATATGTTTCTCTACAACTACTAAAAATATATGCAGCCGGTTGTCAAATATCTTCGAGCCAATAGGTCTCTAGAGTCTGCCATACGCAGGTCAATCACAGAGGCAAGTCAGTAAAGAGGAAATAAGTTCTGGTAATCTGTGTAGCTTCTGGGAACTGAGAAATGTTTGATGACTCCCAGAAACGCCCAGCTTTAGATTTATCGCACGCAATCGTAAAGCAAATCTGCTGCGTGCTAAGCAGATATCACAGGCCATACTATATTCATGTTTTACTTTGACGGCTTATTCACACCAAGTTCGTTGAGCTATGATGTTCAGGACATGTGTGGTCTGAACAGGGCACAGAAAAAAACAATTGTGGTGGTGTGAAGAAAAATGACGCAGCTCAATGCACATGGTGTGAACAAGCCCTTGAATTCATGTAGTCACTGCTGAGTAAATGGCAGTGGTAAACGTGCGGCTTCAGTACCTTTAGTACTGCAATAGAAAGATGGAATCAAGAGCTCTGGGTGCTGTTCTCTACCTGCATAGAGCAGATAATTATTCAGATAGGTTGAGCCTACACAGGATTTAATATTATCTTATTCTGGACCCTGACAAGCTCTGTAAGAAGTTAATTAATGCGGTTTTCCGGGGAGCCTATAACATTTAATAGGATCCTATAATATAACAATTTACAATAGGGACAAATAGTAAAATCACTATAGCCCTTGCAGGCATAACAGGATATATATTAAGTGTTACATAAGTGGACCATCTGAATATATCTGGGTATAGCTATGAGCTATGTAAGCAGCCATGCTTCTGCATAGGCACAGCTCCCACATGTCCCTCATTTTGTGGCGCTGGTCCTCCAAATCCCTCTGTCCCTTGTTCCTCCTTAGTTGTCCCTCTTTTTGGTCTGATGAATAGATATCACTGTACTCTTTAATGCTTTAGTGCATCAAAATTTCCATCCAACCTCTAAATTAATGTAACGGTTATTTTGAAATGGCAGTATAAAGGAAGTGTATCCGTCAAAAACAGCACTTGTGGTTTACCCAATCATTTTTTGCATGTTCGTTGTTCATGTAACTGAGGATGTGTCCTACATACTTTGTGCTATAAGATGTCCCTCTTTCCGCTCTATAAATGTGGGAGGTATACATAGATAAGTGGGTGGGTCTTATTACTGAATCACGTGCTGGGAGATTTCCTCCCACTCGCCATCCTATATCACCAGTCACATTCAGATGTCCAAGGCTGGCTTGAATTTGACTGGTGGCTGTGATAAAGTAAGTACGAACACTTTGCTACATCAGGATGTTAGTATGCAAGAGATAAAGAGGAGACTAAAGTTGGGGTATAGGATTTGTGTCTCATCTCTTTAAAACTCTACAGAAAAGTGACACAGGTTCTGTGCCTGATTAAATGCAGGTAAGGCGCTGCCTGAATCTGATTAACACTCTAAAAGTCAGAGAAATCGGTGTAATTTATATGTAGTATACTTTAAAGGTATGAGGTGGGTGTGTCCATGAACACCTCTATTGCATTATGAACAGGTAAGCAACAGGGGATCCGAAACTGACAAATGGGAGTGGGGTGGATTGGTGCTCTACAACTGCAGATGGATGAAAGGCGGAAGCCCTGAGCATGTAGACTGTTCTCTCATGAATTTTAAGGCTTCATTTTAATTATTGACTGGAATGTACATTTGAGACTTCTAGTTACTGGCTTGTTACCTTGGCTACAAAGTAGGCTACAATGATGGAGATTTTAGTTGCAAAGGCCAAAAACGTCCATAATTCCTATCTTCTTCCCTTGCGATATTCTTGGGGGAATCTGTTATAATATTCATTCAGGCTGGAGACAGCAATTTCACTACAATGCATATTTCCTGAGCAATTTGTATGCATGTGTACTTTAGACCTATAAGCAAAACTTGTTATTTCAGTAGATTGGTAGAATGTATTATTTTACCAGAAATTGTCCAATGTTCGCCTCTCAAGGTATACAAATGCACCATCTCAAAAAATGATAGATAAATCCTAATAACTAGATAAAATACATGTGGCCAGAGACAGGAACAAGGTAAGATGGGTGAGAGGATAGTAAGGAAACCACTTTGTAATTACGTAGGTCTGCTGGTATATATTTATCACACAGGGCTCCAGCCCTTGCGGGTACGAGCAGTACAGCGTGTGTATATGACTCAGCATTCCACACAATGGAGACGTCTAGCTCATACTACGAAATACTGACACGTCTGTATACTAATCCCGAATACATCTATACTCAGGGGATCTGGAGCACTACAGTGCAGAGCTAACCATGATTCTCCTCCACTACTACAGCAATGCATAATTAAAGTTGTACACAAGCAAGAGACTCAGAGTTTCATTTTTATCCCTTTCTAAGGAGGATGCTAGCATATATTTAATAAAAAAAAAAAATAAGGAAGACCACAAAAAAATATCTTTACTGCTTATATCAATCAATGGCATGTCATCTTCTATTTTGTACAAGGGAAATGGTAGCTAAAACTGGCTACTTTCAATAATAAATACATTTCCTTTTACAGGAAAAATAAAATAAAAAAATAAGATATTACTTTCAATTGAAGCAATATTGAAACCACTAAAGATGCCCAATTATGTTATTTTGTTGTTGTTGTAATTTGAGGAACATTGCTAAATTCGCTCCTATTGCATCTTGGGAGCAAAGTCTTTTTTCTCCATTCAGACCTTTCCGACCATGTCATGCTGAAGAGAGGTCACACATGGACAAAGATTCATATCTCTGCATGTGTAGATTGCAATTAGCACTCTGGAAACACCATAGGATCGGTTGGCATTCCCGCCGTGCACACATGCATTTGGCAATTTTGCAAAGCATCTCAACCAGACCTATTGAGGTCCTCTGAACCAGCAAAACAGACCAGTGCAGACAGCCTCTTAAATGAAGCCTGTAGAGGGAGAACTATGTAGGCTGCCATTATTGATCACAGCTTTTAAATATTCTATTTCTTTGTGATACTGAAGTTGGAGGAAGCATTTACGCCAGCAGTCAATACTCTTACTTGCTGCATTCTCATTCCCGGTCAGTAATTTTAAAAGCCTTGAGGCTACTGAATCAGCATGACATCCAGGCAGCTAGCATCTTCAGGGGGAGGTCAGGAATGGCAGGTTCTATTTTTTGATGGTTTCCTTTAAAGTACAGTATATCTAATGTTGACTTGAGTAGGAAAGATTAAAAAGACAAAACAAAAAAAAACAAAAAAAAAAACCTGAATTCTTTTTTGTCATCTGTCTCCAAAGTGGGTCACCAAGAACAAGTGCCCCTATTGGAAGATTTCTCCTATTTCTGTTATGATGAAAACTTTTAGACTTTCTTTTCAGTCTCTGTGACAATTGTCACCAGGGCACAGAGAGGAGAATCTCCCCAACGGAGGAACAGAGAACAAAAACCTAGCAGAGGTTATAACAAAAACAATTTTGGCTTTAGATACACGGCTGTCTACACACTTATAGTGTAGATACACTGTGCAGAGAGCTTTGCTGCATAATTATATTAGTCCCTGACCCCACGGGAGCACAGTCATTTGTGACTATCACATTGATAAAAACAAAGGTGGTCCAAATTGGTCAGCAGGTGGTTAACCTAGCAGACATTTTTTGGAAAGGAACTGGAGGCAAGCAAATTCTCACCAGAGACTAAAAATGAACCACACTAGCTATAATAAGCCAGTGGAGATTAAACAAGCCAGGACATAACAAGCTGCTACAGAAAAAAGCCTTATTCATGAGAGAAAGGCATTGAACATCTTTGCTTTTGATTATGGAAAGGGAAGAGTTCTTTCAATTTGCATGTATCTGAAAAAGTTGGGCATGTTTAAGGAAACAAAGTAGCAGGGTGTATGGGTCTGCCTTGGTTATAAATACCAGCACATGTTTGAATTTGTAATACACTGAAGGCCATGAAACAGGAAGTTTTCTAAGGGCAGATGAATGAATCCCATTATCAGGAGCAATTTTACTAGTTTACTAGAAAACACCATTGTATGCAGTCATATGCCTGGCCCTTCTATAGGTCCTGTGCATACGGATTATTCCCCTTGCAGACTGTAAAGCTCTAATGAGAAGAACCACCATGACTCCTGTTATGGTATGTACAGTAAACAATGCATGCATGTTTAAAGAACTTCAGTTAAATACATACACACACACACACACACACACACACCTGAGCCTATAAAGAATTCCACTGTAATTTTAGAGGTCATCCTCTAAAATTAGAGGATGAGATGTTGGGAGTACCACAGTTTACATAATTTCCCTCCTTCCTTTCCTCAGGAACTGCTATAAATCTAGAGAACCTCTGCAGCAAATTCCTGTGGTCATCAGGTTTGCCAACACATTTGAATCATTAGGAATTGGGTAGATTTTAGCAGATGCACAAGAATGTAATCTGCAGCACCAATATAGATGTATGGGGTACCATAGTTTACATAAATGCCCTCCCTTCCCCTCCTTGGGAACTGCTTAGAGTCTCATGAACCTCTGCAGCTAACTCCTGTGGACATCGGATTTGCTAACACATTTGAAGCATCGGGAACAGGGTATATCAGGAGTAGGCAACCTCAGCACTTACACTGTGGTGAAACTACAAATCCCATAAGGCATTGTGAGGCTCTGACAGCCACAGGTATGACACCCAGAGGCAGAGGCATGGTGGGATTTGTAATTTCACCACAGCTGGAGTGCCAATGTTGCCAACCCTTGGGGGTAGATCTTAGCAGACACCTTTTTGAATACAATATTTGCCCACACATTTGCACAGTATTGCTGTTTGGGAGTTCTTTAAAACATATCCCACCGAAAGCACCAGAATTCATGATGACGCCAAATAGATTTTAAATCTAACAACCCATACATGAAAATTTACAACATGAAGCAACAAACCACTTAATTTTGGTGTGGTACAAACAAGCGGTAAAAGCTTGGATGAGTTAAGGCATTTGGCTCCATTACTGCCTTCTGTTACGGATGCCATGGAGCACTTGACAAGTATGAGGAGTGTGCCGAGTGGCCATGTCTAATCTCTGCGTGTATGAATTTTCACAATACCAGCAATGTACTGGGTTTAGCTCCTGGTATGCCTGCCAAGTGCTTCATCACTTTGTTTGAAGGTAATGCTTCATCTCTCCATTAATACGTCACAGCCATTGGTGGATACATGCATGCATTTATTGACACATCCAGGAAATGTAGCATGGGTACCCTGACCCTGTACAGTGAGAAGGATAAAGCTAGAAACTCACATGCCCCTAAAGAGCCAATGGGGAACTCAATACTTGAGTGAATGAGAATGCTTACATTTACTAAAGCATGGTAATAAAATATAACTGCCGACAATAGACCACAGGACAATTTATACCAAAAGAAATCAGAAAACAATGACCTGCTGAACAATTTATAAAGCAGGAAAAAAGCCAGAAAGATTTGGCGCAGCCATGTTTCTCCTGCATAAAAGTGATAAAAAGCGTACTTCGCTTATCAGGAGTCTCTGCACATGATTTAACGATTATCTCGCTTTTAGTGTCACCTGTAAACTGTATACAGCCTCCCATTAATCTGGCTGTTTGATAAGAGATTTTCCACTGTGCTGTCATTCAACACAGCTTACTCCTCTCGAAGCCCTCCAAATACCAAGCAAACAGTTCCCTGAGCAGATAAACATGGAGAAGGCAATGCGAGACCCATTTTCCATTCACAGCTCAGTACTCCATCACTGCAGTGATACTATTTCATACATCCTAAAGGAAGGATATAGGTTTTAGAAGAGAACATGAAAGCACACTACGCTGTCTATATAAGACAAATGGGCATGCCTTGTGACTGCAGGAGATGTTTGAGGATCATGTTTATATGTATAACATAATAAACTGTGCTAAAATTCAGACTGTATTTGCGCTCTACATCAGTGGTTTCAGACATACATTTGGGCATAAAGGAATGTTTTCTGTCCATTAACTGGCACACGTGATTGCGATCAGCTTCATATTTAAAGGAGAACTATGGGGTCAGTGTTTTTCCCCATAGTTCTCCTTGGGGTAACGGGAGGACACAAACTAGCGTCCTCCCGTTACCCTAAGCTCAGTATACCGCGAGCTACAGCTCGCGGTATACTGAGACGCCGCACCTGGGGCGGATCCCGACTTAGATGACGGGATCCGCCCAGCTGTGTGAGTGACAGCTGGCTCTGCCTATCTAGAGGCAGAGCCAGCTGTACCCGCCCCCTCCCCCGTCCGTTCCGCCAGTCAGCGCTGGCAGATCGGAGCGGGGAGAGGGGAATCCAGCCCCTCCCCCTGTCACGGCAGAGAGCCGTGACAGGATCGAGAGGTGAGGGAACCCGGTATGTGTTCCCTCACCTCCCGATCTACTGAGCCGACCTGTGACAGTCTCATTGTCACAGGTCGGCTTAGAACTATGAGATGAGTGGAAATCACTCATCTCATAGTTCTCCTTTAAAGTATATCTAAACCCAAAAGCAAACATTTTATATATTGCAGCTTACCAATTCTTAAATATGAGCTACATTTGTTTCCTTTAAGGTTATTTTTCCTTTATTTCCACCTGGTGATCCGGCCAGTAAGTCTGTTATTTTTAAACTTCCTTTAACAGGCCAAGCTGTCCAGCAAACATGGCAGATGGAAGGTTGAGACAAACCATTAAACACTGCCAGGGGAGCTTACGATGGGCGGCTTTTATTCACTTATGTAAAACCTTTATCCCAAAAGGGATTTTTTTTTTACTGTAACCGCTTATAAAGTGTTATACGTAGTTCAGCTTCAATTTGTTAGTCATGTTAATCTAATTCTGCTAGTGCAAGACTAGGGTGACAATGCCGCTGTCCAAGGATGGCTCCATTGATCCTCAATAGAGTGGAGCCACCCTAAGACATGAAGAGTGTTACTGGCCAGATCAACAAGTAAACATTAAAATGAAAAAAAAAAAAGCTTAAACCACCACATCTAAGAATTAATACGCTGCAATCTATAGAATGTTTGATTTTGAGTTTAAATAACCATATAAATATATTAGATACGCAGAGTATACTTCCTGTTTACTTCCACACACCTCATTGCAAATGCATGACAACAAATCTAATGTGAACAAACCCTTAGAATCAGTGCACTTTCTCTAAAAGCTGGCAGTAGGAGGAAAGAGAGCAAAAAGGTAGGATGAGCAGCTACCATTACAAACAGAAGACTTCAATGTCAAGTGTCATTACTTAGAACTGTCACAATTTTCCTACAGCCACCAATCACATTCATTCCAGCTCTAAAAATGCTAACTGGAATCTGAGAGTGCGCATCTGACTGATGGCTACAGTTAGAGTGACTTAACTGTTAACAAAAAAGTATCTTGTTTGTGTATCACTCGGCTGGAGATCCTCAAATCATCTCTGAATTGGTGCTGACACTGTCCTTCCTTCTGGAGGGTGGCTACTTTTGTTCCCCATGGTCCCTGTGTGTGTTGTAAAGTAGCACCACTCCAAGTTCACTCCCATGATGGACTATAATCTCATGCTTAGTTTACTAATTTGTACTTAAGTTTTAGTCCATCACAGGAACAAGCTTGGAACATAGAGAAAAAAATGTAGCCACACTCCAGAAGGAAGGGCAGTGTCAGCACCATGCCACAGATGATTTGAGGATCTGCAGCCAAGGGTTACAAAAATAATCCAAATTTTTTGTTAATAGTTAAGGTACTTGGATGAATTTTTAAGATCTAACTCCTGAGTTTAGTGTCACTTTAACTAAGAGCAGTTTTAAGCACTAACAAAGTTCACAGTGTTTTGTTGAACATGGTCAGAGATCTGATTTGGTGGTTGGCCTTAAAGAATGTTGGACAACATTAGCAGTATAATAGTTACTTGCTCACTTACCTTTTAGAATGCTAACAGTGTTGCAAGATAGAAATTCAGAGTATCATCTAGCGTTGAGAGCTGGCTATTTATAATTGGATTTGCTTACACTGGAAAAGAGACTGCTAAGTGCGGATTTGGTTGTGTTATACAAATTCATGCTAGGTCAATACAAAGCCGTCTCAAGAGACCCGTTTATCGTTAAGACTCTGCAGAGTCCGCAAGGTCCCAACCTGTGTTACTGAAAAAGCAGAAATGCTTCCTCTTCGCATATTAAAAAGTTTTTGTTTTTTTTTACACCAAAGTTACAAAATGTTTGCTTTTGGAAGTGAAGGATGCAGCCTGTGAAAAATGTTTTATCCATGCAGGAATCCTTTCTTCCCCCTCTGGCAGCATCACCAACTCTGTACATCTGCATCAAAGGGAAGGGATGGCGTATTTTCATTGAATACACATTCGGAGTTATTACAGAGTGTTTACATGAAAGACATTTTTCATGTGACTGTCACCTTCTTACTTGCTTCCTATTGCCATATTTTCATGAGGGCATTTCATTTATTAGTGCCCATTTATTGTTCCCCTGAGTCCATCTACATGTCAGACTGTGCAATTATCATCTTACATAAGCCACTAGATTTTAATGTTGCAGGCTGAGTACAATGCAAAAATGACACTAAAACATATCAGTGGACAAAAATCTAAATTTTATACGTGTCATAACATTACATTTCAATGTTCATCTAGTGTTGTCACTTTTTTTTTTTTAAAGCACTCAACAAATCACAATACAAGTACTACTTTGCACATTACGGCCACCACACATTCCCTGCTGTTATACTGCCCCATAGTAATAAAGCTGAAAGGTAGGGAACACATTTAGGAACCCCCTTCTCTGACATGGAGTGCAAATAGTGCACATCCAGTTCTATACATCAGTGTAGAACAGGAAGGTGATGTACAAGTTGGAGAAAGCAGCAGCCACCACTATCCCGTCAGCACCAAAATAAGAGGCTATAGGGGAAACTGTTTTTTTTTTTAATTTCGGTAATTTTTCCTTAATATAGTAAAAAAATAAAACCCCCAGTGGTGAATAAATACCACCAAAAGAAAGCTCTATCTGTCCCCAAAAAAGGGTATAAAATTCATTTCAGTACAGCGCTGCATGACGGAATAAATGTCAGTCAAAGTACCGCAGCGCTGAATACTGAAAAATGGCCTGGATCGGAAGGGGGTTTAACACCGCGGATGTCAACTGGTTAAGGAAAGCATGGACTTTAACAGTGGTTTGTTTCATTCTTAACTAAAATGCTTGCCTAATAACTCTCTCTTAATCAAAGCACAGCCTTTGTGCAACACTGAGCTATAAGTATAACCTGGGCAGGTCATGAATATTATATATCTTCCATCATGAACACAGGTGCAGTTTCCATGAAAGATACAATTTTTGTTGATTTGCCAGGTAGCACAAATACTATAAAATCCATTGAAGCCAACGCAATGTTAGGTATGAGAGAGCTTGGAAGGGTTGGACCAGTGGTTCTCAACTTGTATAACCTTAGGATCCACATTTGTCCTTGGTCATTAAGTCGCCACCAAAGTCGCCCGGCATTACGGTAATGCATGTTCTGGTGCAAGCTATCAAACTGTGGGTGGGTGTGTTTTGGGGTGCCATTCAAACGAATGGCAGCGCAGCGCACCTCCCACGCCAGAACGAACAATAGGTGCAATTGTGTGGTGAATTGCGATTAAAACACTGACAGACACACATAACTACAGGCACAATCACACACACACTACCAAAAATGTTTAGGGGTTCAGTATGGGCTGCTCTGCTCTGATGGAGCTCCATCCATATGTGCATTGCTTGTTACAGCTCCCTTGCACTCCCTGTAGAGGTGCCGCAAGCCCGAATGTGACGTCACTCTGGTCACGCGAAGGAGCTGTAAGCAATGCACGTATGGATGGAGCTCCCTCACGGCCAGCCCACCCCACCCCACCCCACTTCAAGCTGACACTGAGCACCAGGCAGCATATTTTGAATGACTGCCCGGCTTGAGAACGGACAGTGCTGCCCTATGGGGGAGGCTAAGGAGCCTCTTACATAGTGCAGTGGAAAGAATGCAGCGACCCACTGAACATGGGGTCACAAACCACGTTGAGAGTTGAGAACCACGGGGTTAGACCATGTACAAGTATTTCTTTTGTATTCTATATTTTTCCGTTTGACAAATTAAGTTTTTTGTTTCCCATCACTGGCAATCCACTGTCTTGGAGAACAACTGACCTGGAAGGTTAGCATACCTGCTCTGTCCGCTATTGTTCTCCCTGAGATATGTGACAACCAACATGTATATTAGATCCCCTTTCCATTTACATGAACAGAAATGATCAATGTTCAAAATACCCAACAAGGTACGCCCCACTTATGCAGCACGGGCGGGTATTTGTGTCAAGTCTGCATGCACTGGTGACCACTTTTGTTTGTGGCACCCTTATTTTCAATCATCAGAAAGGGGAAGCCGAACCTAGCCGCTTGCTGTCTGATAATAAATTAAGCTACACCATTGATCCTTGGATACTTGAACAGTGAAGACATAACTCATTACCTTATCAGTAAAAGGTCTCCTCCACAGAGTCCAGAGGTCACTGCTCTGGCTGAAGCACAGCTAACATGCTGCTCTTTAACACTATAACCACACTGGAGAGGTGATACTGTTCACTGGAAACCATTGAATAAGATCTTAAATGGGGACAGAGCACAAAAGTAAGATAAACCAAAATAAAAATAAGGAAGAGATGAGGAAGCTTTTACAGTGTCTAAAATGTCACCTCACAGCGCTCAGGAACACCAGCCTTTGTAATGGCTAAAAGGCTAACATGTTTGTGCAACTTGTTATCCACTATAATCTGAAGTCTTAATGCCCAATTAAACCTTCAGCATTTATTACTGCAACACAACAAGGCTTCACATACAGTTATAAATATGGTTGCCTATTTTATGTACAATGTGCTGCAGCAAGGGTTAAAATATCCTGTGCTGATCACTGCTCTCACGCACCACGCAGCTGCCTGGGTCTTTGGTGGTCCAGCCTGACAGGTCCCTTCTGCACACTGCTCCAAATAACAGCTCTGCTCAGGGAGTGGAAGCGCTTGTTAATTGGAGCACTGTGCATGAGGGGAAGCTGGGACGGAGGGGTGTTGGACCACTGGAAACCCAGGCTGCTGCATTGTATGTAAGGGCAGTGGTCTGGCTCTTCAGTGTGCTGCCAGCACAGGGTATTCAACTCATACTGCAACACATAGTATGTTTAAGAAAAAAAAGACAAGCATACTTACTAAAGTATATACAGCTTTACTGTGTTGAAGAAATAAATGTGTTTCAAATGGGCTTTAAAATAAAAGTATTCATGGGGCTGTCAAGCACTTGCAAAGCTTCTGCATCCCAGATCTTCTCCTAGCCTAGTATTTTTCATGGCTCAACCCAGTCAGAGGTGCCTAATGAAAGGCAACAAAATTCTGAGTCTAGGCTGCACAGAGCACAAGAAACTGAGCAGTTCTCATCAGTGGTAGAAACAAAGCTGCTTGGCAGTGCTGATCAAAAACTGTTTGGTGGGGATTCTGAACAAGGAGACCCCCACCAATCAGCAGCAGGAAGGCACATTGACAGGACCGTTTTGTAGTCTATCTATGAAAGGGGAAACCCTATTTCACTCAGTCAGAAAGGCCTTGACTAAACCGTAACTTTAAATGATGTTATTTACTGATTACTCTGTGTTTGCATACAGGAATCATGGTGAGCAAGGAGGGGGAGAAATGTGTGCTGACATCCTCGGAAAGTGAAGCTGAACCAGCTGTTTCCTTAGCCTTAGAAATGAAATATGCATTGGACCCCAACCGGCAGATCAAGAAGAGGAATAAAGCCCTTCAAGTGAGGTTTAAAGATATTTGCGAAGCTCAGAACGAGCAGAGGGATAAACAGCTTTCCACGATGCCACAGAGCGAAAATAAAGATGGCAAATCGCTTTCTTATAAAGCTTACCGGAAGTACATGACAGTGCCTGCCCGACGGTCTATACCCAACGTTACCAAGAGCACAGGGGTTCAGACTTCGCCAGACCTGAAAAAGCGCTATCAGACTTTTCCACTGGACCGCAAAAAAGGGAACCTGTTAAAAAATGCCTCGGGAGCGGATACAATGAAGGGCCAGAACAATGGATTTGTAATAGAGGTTAAGGATACAAAAGATCACAAAAGCTCAGGGGAGTCCAACCAATGCCGCAGGGTCGGTGAAAGAGTGGTCGCTGATCTCATGGTGCATTCTAGTGAAAACATGGATGTTGTCCCATCAAGCAATTGCTCAGACGCATGTGGAAGCACTGATTTGCACAGCTGTACTAAAGAATCCCCTCCTCTTCAAAACCCAGCAATCTCCACTTTGGAACAGGCCATCTGCCATTTGCATGAACCCACCAAACACGACAAAAGGCCATTGGGAAACACACAGTCCCACCACCCACCACATGTTAAGGTGCTTCTAAAAGAAGAAGCCACCATTCACTCCCCTACACTTAACCCAAACTTAACAGACCCAGAAGACTTGAGCGACATGGAACGGACGGTCTGTCCGCTGACGGATGAAGAAGACAAAAGAACTAGTCATCTTAATGGCTTGCAAGGCCAAGATGTAAACCCGAAGGCCTGCACGGCGCAGTCACAGTGTCAAACAACGGAATGTAATGAGCAGGCCCTGCAGATAAAGGTTTTACCCACGGATAAAAATCAGCCTTGTCAGTCGACAGTTGCTTTGAGTGATGGATGCCAACAAATCGTGCCTCACACAGAAGTGACAGACTTAAAAGCACAGCTTCAGACCATGGAAAACCTGATCAGCTCTAGTCAGGAAACAATTAAAGTGCTTTTGGGTGTGATTCAGGAGCTGGAGAAGGGAGAAGCTCACCGAGAGGGGTAAGTGATATAAATGACTCAACGGTCACTTAAGCTGCAAAATGATGTATAGTGATGTATCGCTGTTATTATATCATGGCACATTCTGCATGAGCAGAATAAAGGCCATATATTATCAGTGTTTATGGACTTAAAGTGAACTTGGCACCACAGAGATTGCATGCTAATGTAAATATCTAATAGCAAGGGGGTGGCTGGTGATGTCGGATAGTTAAAAACATGAAGATGGAGTTGAGATTTTTAAAATGAGTGCTTCAGATGGTGCACCGGAGATGCATAGCCCTAAAAAGGTATGTGCAGGCACCATGTGACTTTTTTTAGTGGCACATTACTTGTAGTGAGAGGTTCTAGTTAAAGTAAACCTTCCATACAAGAAAACTGCAATTGCAGAACTTCCCTGAAGATGCTAGCTGTCTAACGGTCAATCTGATCCTCTTGCTCCAATGCTTTGAATCACTGTCCGTGAACAAGTGTGCAGATAAGGACCTCCCCCAATAAATAGAGTGATACAAATTTGGAAACTGATTCACAAGTTTAAACATGATTTCTATGTTGTCTGAGTTTTTTCTACAGCACTGAGGTCTTGGATCCCATGTGACATATAAAACGTAAAAGCAGTTTTGTGAAGAGCTACCACGAATATTCACAATTGTGCATGTTGTGCCCACCCTTAGCAACTGACATTATGCAACGTGGCTGTGTGGCCTATTTCTCTATAATGCCATCTTCAGCAAAATCCTGGCTGGAAAACTACAACAATTTTCTACCGGATTACTGGATAGGAGGTCAGCTGTGTGGTGGCATATCTGCCCCTTCCCTTAATATCTTCCGCTCTAATAATTCTTCAAACTTTTTCACATCTATTCATGAATGTTATTAAAGTAGAACCTCAGACAAAACTTCTCCTTAACTTGAAGAAGGTTTTTTGTTTTTTTCAGGAGAGGTTAGGAATGATAGTCCCAATATTTATTATCTACACGTATAGTTTTTCTTTAAGATGCTCTCTGGCATGACTCAGAAGTCTTTAAAGTATCTCTAGGCAAAACGTGTTTTTTTTTTTTTTTTCATTTGGTCTATATCAAATTCACACGATACCTCCCCAAGGACTAAGCCAACCGGGTGGCTAGACACCCCACCCCCTTGATTCTAACCATAAAGACACTTATTATACTCAGTGGGGTTTCAAGAGGCGCTGAAATCTTCAGCGCCTCTTGAAACCCCACCGAGTATAATAAGTGTCTTTATGTTTTTAGTTTTGGTTAAAGAAGAGAAGTGTTATGTTAGCCACACACCGCTAAATTTCTCGTTTAGCCCACATGCATGGAGGAACATCCACTGCTAGCTATTTTATTCAAGCAGCCGCACCACCCACTGTTGCTTGAATGGCTGAACAGTGACTACATCCACTCACTACACCCCGCCAATAGTTTTCCACGGGGCTCAGTTGATGTTAAAGTGACACTAAACTCAGGAGTTAAATCTTAAAAATACATTCAATTACCTTAACTATTATTGCTGGAGTTCATCCAAAGAGGACAATCAGCTGATAAAAACAAATTGGTAATCAGCATAAACAGTGTCCTAGTTTGGTGTCTAAAACATCGAATTTTTTTTTTAACAAACTCCAGCGATAATGACAATACTAATTACAACACAGATAACTGGTCCAATTGCATATTGTGACTTGTTTCTGAGATCGCCTGTGATAGGTCAGTCTTAGACAATTAAGAGCAGGGTTTAGGTGAGTTCTATCAGCTTCAGATGAAGGAGGCGTGCCCCAGAAACGCGTAAACCTTGACTACACAGGGGCAGTGGACACTGATACTATGTATTCTTTCAGACTTCCGCTGCTAGATGATCCGATATCCTATTGATTCCTTTATGCCTGTTTACTACTGACCTTTTGTAAGTACAATACAAGTTGTGCATTTTATCATTAAATTTAGTTATTACACTATGGAGGCGCCCTTTTTCGTTTCTTGTCTCAAAGACATTTTTGTTAATATTTGGGGTATTTGAATGCATTTTTAAGATTTTAGTGAGTTTAGTTTCATTGTAAATCGGCTTTTGTTGAGTCGCGTGGTGCTGACGGGCCATCCACAGCTTAAATTCTGGCCAGATCAGAAGGAATTGGCTAAAATGTAATTCCATCTATGTCACACTTTAGATCCTCTGT
This sequence comes from Nanorana parkeri, assembly GCF_000935625.1. Taxonomy (NCBI): domain Eukaryota; kingdom Metazoa; phylum Chordata; class Amphibia; order Anura; family Dicroglossidae; genus Nanorana; species Nanorana parkeri. The sequence goes on along the minus strand of NW_017306270.1, from coordinate 4,718,333 downwards.
CAAGCTTTTATTGCTGCATTGCTGTGTCCCTATTGGGGAAATTAACCTATCTATTTATACTGCGGACAATCGCCACAAAGAATGAAAATCAAAGGAAATCCCAAGTTTTAGAATTTTCCCCAGAAGAGGTAAATTGACATTTTTAGCAAAGACTACAGCCATTTCAGGGGCAACTGTCTAAAACGGGAAATCATCCCCACTTTGGAAGATTTCTCAGGCAGGAAGTTAAGGGAGATCTAAACAATGGCAAGCAGACAGCAATAAAAATACATTGTAGGTGGTTTAATCCCCTCATACTCTATCCAAACCGAAGAATAAATTGGCTATACATATACTTAAACCCATACACAGCTCGTCATAAATGATAATAGTAGAAGTAGGAATTGAAGCGCTGCATCAATTAAAATAGACCAGATACAACTTTATTCCTCTGGGGTCAGGGGACAATTGAATAGAATAGCAAATACATTTCAGGGGTCCAAAAACACACCCTTCATCAGGGCTTAATGAGAGAAATCATGTATGTAGACTATAACCCCTGCAGCTTGAAATTGATATTGAGCTGTGATGGGAAAGCTTCTGGATGGTGAGCAGCTGGTTTTTCCTCACTAAATGCTGTTGAAGGGGGTGTTTTTGGATCCCCGAAATGTGTTGGCTATTTTACTCAGTTGTCCCCTGACCCTAGTGGAATAAAGTTATATCTATTTTAATTGGTGTGGCGCTTCGATTCCTACATCTACTGTATTCACTTTCAAGCCAAGGATACTGTAGAGACTCTCAGGTCAGTGATAGCTGCCTATTCATTAGTCAGATTACACATATTCACATTACTTAATTACTATTGGACGATAGAATAATCACACGGGTCCAGCGCTCGCTTTCAACTTCCAAACATTAGTCGCAAATGATATGCGGTAATATACTGTATGTTCACAATAGCTGTAAATATATATCTTTGCCTAAGCTAGCCTAAGAATAATAATGGAACATGGCCCCAGTCATGACTACGTCCATTGGAATTCCCTGCGTTATGGGATAGTCACATAATATCCTCTTGTAGGTTTATATAAAACGGTTTTGGAACGTAGCACGCTGCAGCAATCGTATACACAAAATCATGAAATATTTAAGACATAGAAGAAACGTTTATCCCCCAAAGCTATGCAGTTTTTATTCAATGTTGCCTAGACGGCTGTCAATACTGCTAATGTGGCCTCTTACCGAGAATTCCCAGCTACATCATTTAAGGGAGCCTGGTCGTGTGCAACCCAATATTTGTAGGCATTGCACAAGGCTTGCTCAAGATGATCGAGTCATGCAAAGGTTAACGCTTACAAGAGAAGGAGTCCTTTCTAGCAAAGAAGGGCTTCTTTTCACATACACAGATTTTTCAACATAGTGGCAAGTTTGTAATGGTCTGTCATTCCAACGCTTTTATCCATAGAGAATTACTGTGTGACTGGTCAGCTTGGCCTCGCCAAACGCTGTTTATATCAACAAGGAAGGTGTGTGTGTATTTGGGGGGGAGGGGGGGGGGGGGCTATAATGCCCGATGCTGCCAGTGCTGCTTATCACGGAGGCCAGGATTTCTACAATGGTTTCAACAGTGCATAGAAACAATGCACAAGATTGTAAATGGATCCATCCCAAAAAGTCTGACAGGTAGATTGTCATCTCAGGTTAATGGGTAGAGAGTCAAACAGTAATTCAGCAAGCAGCAGATTTACCTTCATTTGCTGTCTGACAAGCCATCAAGGTCCAAATAATCTTAGAGTAAGGGGCATTTCCTGTAGCTAGAACAGGATTAAATATATTTCTATACATTTCCTGTGATTAGACAGAGAACAACAGACCTCTCTAAAGTATATCTAATCACTTAAAAAAAAAAACACGAACTCATTGCAGCTTACCAGTCCTTATGTGGTGCTGATTGCATTAATTTGCTTTTTTTCAGGCTCCCCC